>NW_006789324.1:2348741-2357321 GCF_000442215.2 Lipotes vexillifer | reverse complement strand
TTCCCTACAATGAAGAAAGTTTGATGTTATTTAGTGTTTCTAAACTTTCATGTTTATAATCCCTTAGAGGGTAGATTTCCAATTACCAACAGTTTGAGCCCTGAGCAGACTGGCTTTTGCATTTTGCTGAACAAACAACAGAAACCAAATAAAGTCAATGAAAAGATTAATGGTTTGTTTGAATTAGTGAGTTTCATCACTTTGTAATTTCTTAATGTCCTGCATTTCA
Source organism: Lipotes vexillifer (assembly GCF_000442215.2). Lineage (NCBI taxonomy): Eukaryota > Metazoa > Chordata > Mammalia > Artiodactyla > Lipotidae > Lipotes > Lipotes vexillifer. The sequence continues at coordinate 2,357,092 of NW_006789324.1, read as the reverse complement.
AAAGCAATAAATGTAATGTCATAGTATTTCTACCTGTTTTCTGGCTTGATATTTACATAGATTTACATAGAAGAATAAGAGAGATGATATTTCTGGAGCCAATTTAAACTCTGACATGCCAGTTGACAAGCCAATTTAAACTCTGGATTTGGAAATTTATGAACATCCGCTGCTTTGTGTCCAGTCTGAGGAAGCCTATTTGTTATCACATTGACTTCCTTTGATGTCTTTTAGTATTATCTTCACTCAGACCCAAGGATTGTGTTTTTGGGGGCTCCTATCATCCTGAGCTAGAGAAGTATACAAGACAGGGCAAATCTGTTCCCCCAGGTGGAGACTGCAGTCGTCTTCTTCTCTTTGTAATTCTTAGACTCAAAGTATTAAATTTAGCCCATGGCTATGTATAACCTTTAGCTGCATAAATATGGAATGTTCCATTTCAGAAATTTTTTTTGCAATTCCTCTTTTTCCCCTCAGGGTACACTCTCCTACAAAACCAGCCAGTTACTCAGTAAAGTGGACAATAGAAGAAAAAGAGCTGTTTGAACAAGGGCTGGTAAATAGAGCAATTTTTAATTTATAGTAAAATAATTCTAGAAGCAAATATTGATAGAATTATAAGGTAAAATTAATTTATAGAGACTGGAAATTTCTTATTACAGTGATCATATCTATAGTTTTTCTGTAGTTAGAGTGATGTTTGTAGTATAATATAAGAGAATTCCTTTTAACTCATACCTAAGTAAATAAAATATTAAAATAGATTTGGATCAATATTGATTTTCACCCCTTTTTTGTATTAATAAAATCCAAGAAATTGTACTATATCTGCATACATGACACCAACTACCTGGATTAAAGGGCAAAATTATTTGGTTACCTGATCTTTTCTCTAGGGGAAAAACATGTATATTTGGAACCGTCTGGGTGATCAGCTGAGTTTTTTTTTTAATTCAGATATTTGGCATTGTGCACACAGTCTAAATATTTTAGTGGATGTAATTAAAGACCAGAAACATTATTTTTGCATGAATATTTCACTGAGATCTATTTAAATGTCCACAAGTTGCATGATGAAAAAAAATATGTGCATAAATTTCTGATTATGAGAAAACTCCGTAATATAATGAAGCTTAACAAAACATGCAGGAATTTTTTTTAACTGTCAGTAGTAGATATTTCTTTTTCTTACATGTTACCCAGTATTGTACTAATAAAATTTGAAATTATATATTTATATATTACATATATAGAATATTTATGTAATATTATGTAGGATTCATGAATGCAAATTGAAACATCATTGTTAATATTTCTGCAGATGACAGGAAATAAAATGTGTTTGTATTTTTATAGTTTGTATTTTTATAGTTAACATCACCATGACATCTATGTTCTGTGATGTTTTATATAAATACATAAACTGTTTTGAGGGTTTTATCTCCTGAGATTTTTCTCCTGTACTGTTGGTGTTTTTTTTTTTTTTTTTAAATTTTTTTTGCGGTACGCGGGCCTCTCACTGTTGTGGTCTCTCCCGTTGCGGAGCACAAGCTCTGGACGCGCAGGCTCAGCGGCCATGGCTCACGGGCCCAGCCGCTCTGCGGCATGTGGGATCTTCCCGGACCGGGGCACGAACCCGTGTCCCCTGCATCGGCAGGCGGACTCTCAACCACTGCGCCACCAGGGAAGCCCTGTTGGTGTTTTTTATATTGGTATTTTAGTCTGTTGCATGATTATCATTTATATAATCTAATTAACTAGTCATTTATTTAAGATTGCTGACAACTTTGGTGTTTTGTTCATTACCAAAGATCAGAACACACACACACCCATACACACACACGGGTTGTGAATTTTTAGGTTATTGTTGACTTTGGTGGTAGTTATAAAGGCTGTATCTGCATGGTTCAAAATTCAAATGGTACGTAAAGTAGTAGGGTGTTAAGTCTCCCTCTGACTCCTGTCTCAACCTTTAGTTCTCTTTGCCTCAGGTAACCATTGTCATCTGTTCTTGTATATCCTTCCAGAGATACTTTGTCCCTGTAAAAGCAAGTGTCTATTTATTTAGGTACATATGTAGATATCTATATCTTTATCTACCTATCTATCTATATACATAGATATTTTAAACCTAGAATATTTTCCCACAAAAATACATGGAACCATTGGTTGTATTCCCAGCTTTTTAACCTATTAGTATCATTTATAGACTGAATTCTGTCAGGCTTGAGAGAAGGAAATTATGTGGTACTGAATGATGAAAGATTTTTCCTTCTCTGTCTTGTCCCTTTGCTCTGTTTTTAAATTGGCAAATGTTTTCTTTGCTCCTCTTGTTAGTGTCCCCTCTCCAATTTTCATAGTGTGCAAGCCCCTGCAATCCTAACTAGTCAAACTTTATCCAAATCCTTCGTTTCCCAAAGTGATCCCAAAGTGATCCATGCTACCAAGTTACCTATTTGCCTTCATCACAGAATACAGATAACTAAATCTTCAGTAAGTTGATCTCAGTTAGGTATTAGTTAAGAACAATCTTAAATAATTAATTTATACTTAGTAATCATCATTTTCTCAGAAGTACTTTCAGTTTTAAGAAATTGTCCATATGTCAGATTTTCTAATGAATACCAGACATAAGTTATAAATTAAGGTTTATCATTTAGGTCAGAACTTTGAAGATGACTTATTGCCATAAGTCATGACTGTCTGACCTGTAAATCTGGCCCTGGAATCAGCTTCTCTGAATTGTTGTGGGTTTTTTTTCTTTAAATAGTTTTAAGAATTCTAAAAAAGCATTGTTGAGCTACTTTGGGAAGTAGAGAATATCTTGTGTTGGAGATAATGTAAAGGAGATTTATGTATCAAATGATAGGCTTGATACCTAAAAATCCTGTCTCGCTTTAAAATTATAATGCGTTCCTGTCTGTACTGCAGAACACACCAGAGCTCCCTCAAGTTCTGTTTTTCCCTGCACAGCTTCAGTATAAGTAGGTATACAGCCTTTGACAGTGGAGGGGTGTAGGGAGATGTTGGTTGCAGGTCGCTTCATTTGTGATTCACTCTTGTAAGTCAGTTTACTGTGATATCTGTATAGTGTAAAAGTATCTGCTATGGAACATGTAATAGTTACTGTAACAGATGGAATCTGGGTAAAAAAACAAAACAAAAAACTTTGTAATTAGTGTCAGAACATATTCAGTTGATTCTACAATTGGAAAATATAACCTGCCTCTCTTTTAGGCACTTTTTTAAAAATTATCTTAAATTTAGAACATCATAATGGACACTACTAATACGTAAAGTTAGGAATACATAGAAGTGATGGGTCTTCATTTAGGTAGCTATAAAAAGAAAACAAATTTCTAAATCATTTTGGTCTGTTTTCAGAAGTCAAGATTTGAAAATAAGAATGTGGGCTTTGATTTTAGGAGTCTTAACTATGTATTGTATGTGAGGCTTCATTGTGTGCTTTAGAAAATAAATAAAGATAGGGGTTTTTTTTTTAATATGGCAGTAGTATGGAATATTAAGTAAGCTAATCAAAAGCTATTTCTTTTCCATTTTGATAACATAGGCTAAATTTGGCCGAAGGTGGACCAAAATTGCAAAGCTAGTTGGAAGTCGCAGTGTTTTACAAGTGAAGAGTTATGCCAGACAGTACTTTAAAAATAAGGTAAGCAGAATATAAATACCCTAGTGATAATATTTTAAATAAATAAAATTAATAAGCAGAAATACTTCTTTAATTCAGGCATTAAAGTCTTAATGTTCAAAGTTTTTATAGTGAAAGTACTTATACCCATAAAGTACCTTATAAATGTTTGTCTTCAAAAATCTCAAAGCATATATTCAGTGTATTGAGTATTGCTATTAATTAGGCATTATTATTTTACTCCACTTAATTTCATGCAGTTAAATAGGACAAAATATTAATTGCTCAAAAACATCCTATAAAGCAAATAATATTCCAAAGAGAAAACCTTAGAAGTCATTGTTTCCTAGAAATTTAAATTTCTTTTCAAATATTTGCATTAAACTTTTAAGAATGATTAGAGCTTGGGGCCAAAAATGCTAACATGATTCTAAAATCTTTTTAATAGCAATGAAACTTGTACAATTATTATGAAGAATTGTCTGAAAACTTTAATAAATTGCAGTGTTCAGAAATGTACAGTTATGGTCTAGTTCCTTAGTCTTTCAAGTAATTTGTGCTATATTCAACCATGTAATTTTGATACTTAGAATTTTTCTAATATGTTCTGCTTGAGTTCTCGAAACATATAGAATTTGAAAGTATCTTAAGTGAAATTTGGTGTTTTAATGTAAATAGGGTTGGCCCTTAAGTGAAATTTGGTGTTTTCTTTTAATGTAAATACATAGGGTTGACTCTATGTTTTTTTTTTTTTTTTTTTGCCGTACTCGGGCTTCTCACTGCTGTGGCCTCTCCCATTGCAGAGCACAGGCTCCAGATGCGCAGGCTCAGCGGCCGTGGCTCACGGGCCCAGCCGCTCTGCGGCATGTGGGATCCTCCCAGACCGGGGCATGAACCCATGTCCCCTGCATCGGCAGGCGGACTCTCAACCACTGTGCCACCAGGGAAGCCCTACATTTTCTTTTAATGTAAATAGGGTTTGAACTGAGCAGGTCCACTTCTATGTGGATTTTTTTCAATAGTAAATACTATAGCACTGCACAATCTGCTGGTGCGGAATTGCAGATATGAAAGAACTGGAGATGGTGAGGAGCCGCATATACGGAGGGCCAACTGTAAGTTATATGCAGATTTTCAACTGTGTGGACGGTTGGCACCCCTAACCCCCTTGTTGTTCAAGGGTCAGCTGTAATGGGGTTTACCCTGTATACAAGATTTATCTAAATAACTTAGTGTCATTTGGGCATAGGAAGTAAGTAATGGAATGGATTCATTGTAAATCAATCATCTACTACCTCTTTTAATCAGCAAAAGCATTTTCAAGACAGCCTGCTAAGGTCAAGGTATTATGGAACAGAATAAGCCTAATTTAGTTATTCTTTTTTTTTTTAAATAAATTTATTTATTTATTTTTGGCTGTGTTGGGTCTTCGTTTCTGTGCGAGGGCTTTCTTCAGTTGCGGCGAGCAGGGGCCACTCTTCATCGCGGTGCGCAGGCCTCTCACTGTCGCGGCCTCTCGTTGCGGAGCACAGGCTCCAGACGCGCATGCTCAGTAGTTGTGGCTCACGGGGCTAGTTGCTCCGCGGCATGTGGGATCCTCCCAGACCAGGGCTTGAACGCGTGTCCCCTGCATTGGCAGGCAGATTCTCAACCACTGTGCCACCAGGGAAGCCCCTAATTTAGTTATTCTTACTCCCATGCTCCTCAGACTAGAATGTGCGGGGCATCTTGTAGTGTCAGTTTTACTCAAAGGCTTGAGGTGAAAGGGTACATTTTAATATTAAAAGAAACAATATATAATGAAATATAATGCAAAATTTTATCTGAATTCTTAAGCTAAAAACTGGAGACTTCAAATAAATAGCAAGGTTGTTAAAGGCTATTTCAGGCTAAATGTCCAAATCTCCTTTTCCCTCCTGCTACCTTTTCCTTCTCCTCTACATAGTAAGCCAGTTAACCTCAAATATGACATCCTGGGAGTCTATTGTGATAAAGGATCTAGAAATAATCTCTCTTTGGAAGCTGTCATCCCTTGGGTATATCAGTCGTACAAGATTTTTCAAAAACTCTATATGTAACAAAGGTTTCATTTCAAATCATATATACTCATTGACATTTATTTTCTTTTCCTTATTGCATTACAAGATATTTATGTTTATAATAGCAGATATGATAGATAATTTCATGCCTTAAATTATAAGTTCTATAATATTGGAGCTACATTAAATGAACCTGCAAAAACCAGTTTGTTTCTATTGTCTTTGTATTTAAATAAAAGATGATTTTAATTTACTAAGTGAAGATATGTGAGATAGACTCCTTTAACTAAAGGATTTTTTAGCATTATAAAAAATGATCAGCTGAGGTATCAGACATTCTGAGAAATAAGCCTTTACAAATATCTTAGAGAATACCTTGTATGACAGTTGTTTGGTTCATTCTGTATGGCTGATCTGAGCCATATTCCTGTTTTAAACTTAATATTGAAAATTAAGTATTGAATGGTAGGTCATGATTATTTGATTAATAAAAATCACCAGACCGTGAATGAGTCAAATATATTTATGGAAATTTGAAATGATGATCTTTTGCATTTAAAATGCAGTTGTAAACCCTTCAAAGAAAAGAACAGTAAAGGTATAATATACCATTGACATGTACTCAGTTTAATAATTTTGTATCTATCCTATTTTTTGTGCCAGTGATTACATTTTAAAATGCTAATATTATGGAGGTTTTATCTTGATTTTTAATAAGGTAAAATCAGATGGTCCAGAGAAGGAAACAGCAAATCAGAAAAACAGCAGTGGTTTTCACATGAAAAATGAAGATGAAGGCACAAAGGCATGGACACCATCAGGTTTAAGGGGTCGTGCTGATCCCAACTGGAATGCTGTAAAAATTGAAAAGTTATCTGATGATGAAGAAGTAGACATCACAGATGAGGCAGATGAGTTGACTTCTCAAGCTCCCCAAAAGAATCTTAGCAGTGATCTCTTACTAGATATCTCTAAAAATAAAAGTCATGAAACCAGTAAAGGAGAATTCATTGCTTCTGACAGCCAGGAAGATCCCATTTCTAAATCTTCCAAGGAGTATCTTCAGAATATAAAGCAAGGTGAGATGGAAACACTTTCAAGCTCAGGAAATACATTTTGGACTGAAAATCACAACACCAGTGACCAAAAATCAGTTGAATTATATGATCAGAAATGTAATAAACTGATGAAAAACTGTAATAAGCATGATGGAAATGGAATAATAGATGATGCCAGGCAGTTACCTTCTCCAGAGCCTTGTGAAGTTCAGAAAGACTTGAGTGATAATGAATTGCTTTTTCATTCTTCCTGCCAAATGGAGGAGGAGAGCCATGAGGAAGAAGAGCTTAAGCCACCAGAACAAGAAACTGAAATTGATAGAAATATCATTCAAGAGGAAGAAAAACAAGCAATTCCTGAGTTTTTTGAGGGACGCCAAGCTAAAACACCAGAACGCTATTTGAAAATTCGGAATTATATTTTGGACCAGTGGTAAGGAAAAATTGTATTTTTGGTGCTGGTTTAAAACTTATGATACTCTAGAGTATTTACTTAGGCCTATGCAGAATTTAGTATTTTATATTCCTAGTGTTCCAGAGAGCTTTAACATATTATATATTTCAATAGGCAAAACTTACAATTTCTCATAATGAAGTCTTTTGAAAGTTTTGGTAAATATTGTCATCTATAGCTATCTTAACCCATCTGTCTGTTCTTTAAGTGTCTGTGGTCCTAGAAGAAAAGGGATAGATGATTGCCTTAAGAAGCGGTTTCTTAGGACAATGTTAGGAAGCTATAGAAAACACTAACTGCATGGGAAAAGGGGGAGAATGTCTTAGTTTATGATGTACTTTGAGGTACAAAGAGAGGAAACTGGTGACAGGATAGTATCATTAAATGTGGCTAGATTTCAGAAACCATTCTAAATAGCTGCCTTAAATGCTTTCAACTTTGAACTTGTGACATAATGTGTTAATAATTCCTTCATCAGGGTACAGGAATTTTTTGATAAGTTTACCCTCTAAATTTTCAGTGCCTTTTATTTGAATTATTTACTCAGGGATGGGGAACAAACCAAAAACTTCCCACCTTACTAGCTTAAGTGCTCTGAAAGTGATTTGCATTTTTCATAATAGTTTAATTAAGACATCATCAAACATGCATAATTTTTATTGCTTTAGGAGCTACAGAATTGTGTAGCGCCATCTTTACAGAGGGCTTCTGCTGTAACCTAGGAAAATTACCAAAGGAAAACAACCAGGCTTACTAAATTAGTAACTTTCATTTTACCCACACAATGTTAAGTATGTTGAAATCTAAAGATAGCCCTATTCTAAAAGAAAGAATTTTTTCTTGTTCTTGACTCTCGCTTATCTTGCAAATGGTTGAGGTTAGGAAAATTCTAGGTAAGGATGGTATCAAAGTAAAGAATACCTATGAGGAACCACTCCTGATATTTGCATAGTGTTTTCTATACAGAAAGCTTTTCTCTGTCATCTGATTCCTCACAACAATCTTGGAAAATGGGCAGGTGGTATTTTCTCTATTTGAGAGAATGATCTTGAGGTCAGGAGAGGTTTAGGGAGCTGCCTTGAATTATACAGACCAGCTGCTGACAAAAGAAGGACTTCAGTGCAAGTCTCAACTCTCTAAATCACTCTTTC
>NW_006789324.1:2292304-2348731 GCF_000442215.2 Lipotes vexillifer | reverse complement strand
CTCTTTCCATTATTCCACATTGCCTAATTCACACTATTAAAAAAGACAAATTAAATTAAATTTCTGTTGGTATCTAATTTTGTTTTTGGAAATAAGAGCATGAATGGCCAAAATAAAAGTGCTTCAAAATAATGACTAACTCAAAAGTGTCTATAAATTATCAGTGACTACTTAATGTTACTGTAATCAAATTTCATTTGTTACTTTGAATTTTGGATTTATGAGGCAGAATAATTTATATGGTTAGCATAAATTATATGGCAGTAGTTTCCTAATGTCATTTGCCTTAGTTCATGAAACCAGTTAAATATTGCTGTTTCAGTATGATGATTTAGCCAAACAGTGTGAAAGCAAAAAGGAATGTTTTGAACAGGAACTCAAACCTATTCTCTTCAGAAATAGAAGAGAGTGTTTAGAGACTAGAGGCAGTATTAAAAAAATGGAAGAGTTAAAGTTTTAAAGATAAAAAAAGTCCTGCTAGATTTGTTTGTTGCTAAAAGATCCTTTCCATAAAAGCACATGCAGTTAACTCCCTGTTTAGGGGAATATTTTATTAGAATAGTAATCAGTATCATTATTGAATACTTACCAAATGCAATGCATTGTATTTAAGTCATCTCTAGTCCTCTTGACAGCCTTGTCCTCATTTTACAGTGAGCAAAATGAGGTTCAGAGAGGAAAAGGAACTTGTTCCAGGTCACATTAGGTGAAGGTGATTCCGGAGACTGCAGTCTTGACCCATTATTTTCACACTTTCAACTCTGGGCCTTGACTGACTTTTCATGCCACCTTGCATGTTCCCCCCCCCCCCCACCAGATCTTGGTGAATCTTGCTTCCTCTTCTCTTTCAGTTCTGCTCAAGGGAAATTAGAGGCCTTCTCTGACCACCCTGTGTCTATAGTAACTCACATATCTCCTCCCTCTCATTCTCTAACCCTGCATTTTATGTATCTTATAGAACTTATTACCACTGAAAATATTATATTTTTATTTGTGTGTTGTCTCCTCTCTCCCCAACCTCCCATGATAACGTAGGCTCCATGTTCATTGTTCATTGTTACGTCCCTAGTGCTTAGAACAATGCTTGGAATACAGAGGCAGATTGAAAGAGTGAATCATCATTATATCATAAACAGATATTTGTAGAGGCCTTACTATTTGTTCAGTGCTGTACTAGTACTAAGCTCTTTGTTTAAAGCCTTTCAATTTGGATAATCTTTAATTAGACCAATACAGTTTATAGATTCGGATAGTTTTTTGATAGCTGGGTATACCATGCCCATTCCAGCTTTCTTGCCTCCATTTGCACAGTTTGTTTACTTTTCTTTCAAGATACACTGAAATCTCACCTTTGTAATGGAACTTCTGATACCCTCCCACATCACAGATTACTTTTTACCCTCCCTGAACTTCTATAGAATTTATGATTTTCTATTTGGTTTCTGCTTAGACCTTCCCTAAACACCCTATCTAAAATAGTCTGTACATATTTCTATCCCCTTATCCTTCTTACTGTGTCTTCCTAGCACATACTGCTACCTGACAACATAGTATATATTATTCATTAATTTATTGACTATTAGAATGTAAGGTCTGTAAGTTCAGGAACTTCAGATTCATCTCTGTATCCTTAGTGCCTAGAACAATGCCTGGTGTATAGGACACAATAAACATTTGTAGAATAAAGATTGATTAAGAAATACCTATGTTATATTGATATATCTGAATACTTGGTTTATAAAGTCTGTGTTTGAATCTTGTCACTTTCTTAAGTCAGTGCTTTAATCCCTCTCACCTACTTGTTTCCTTTCCTCTAAAATAAGAATGATAAAATCTGCTTTGTAGAGTTGTATATAACCCTTAGTACAGCATCTGTTATAAGCACTCAGTAATTGTTACTGTTATTAAGTTCTCTGTTACTTAAACTTTATGTTGTACCGTCTAATATGATACATTAAGTATATTTAGTAAATACGTGTTTTGTTATGGAAACCTCTTATTTCTTTCATAGTCTTTGTGCGTTTCTTGATTCCTTTAGAATGCCCGGTAGTATCCATTTCTGTTTTCCACTGAGAGCACTTAATATTTACTAGCATAATGATTAAAAACTAATATAAAACTTTTAAGCATTTACAAGGTAGCTTGTAATTAAAAGATGTTGTCCAGCAAAGTAAAAGTAAATGAACCTAAGCAATTTATTAAAAATTAGAGTGTCTAATACTAAATATTTTCAATATATTATGAATATACCCTTTTTATTCAAAGATTCAGGCTTGCATTTGGATCTGTAGATAAATAACGCTCTAACTTCAGAGTCCTGGGATAACTGGAATCTATTGGGGAAGAAATGATACTTGTAAAACTCACACTATACTTGTAAGTTACTGTATCATTGAAAGATATTTTATTTCAGAAAAGAAAGTACACTTGGGTATTATGTATTAACGTTGTCTGTACACATTACATATTGAGAGGGGGTACATTTTTAAAATATTTCAAATATTAAAAGTTTCCCCCAGAAATCTTCTTTTATGTTTTTATTTATCCAAAATAATTGTACTTCCATCTCTTAGGGAGATATGCAAACCGAAATACTTAAATAAGACCTCAGTACGTCCTGGCCTGAAGAACTGTGGGGATGTTAATTGTATTGGACGGATTCATACATACCTCGAGTTGATAGGAGCAATCAATTTTGGATGTGGTAAAAATAAAAACCCAACAACATCTTTTACTCGACATTTTTTATCCTTTTAGCACCCATTAATTTCTTTGATAGTTAGAATTCAAGTTAGACTTATTATAGATATAGAATACAGAAAGATGCTATAACGTTATAGAATAAATGTATTATTGAGATTTTGTTTTGAAACAGATTTCTGTTGATAAACTATATTTCCTTTTAACCTACATTGAAAATTGGTGGTATGATTTTAAAGGAAGACTATTCAGTCTAACTGGTAGAAATGATTTAAGGATGCAGTTCTTTGTCAAGTAAAAGTAATTTTATGAAAAGTCCAATCAAAGCCCATTTGATTTGGAAATACTGTGTTAATGCTAGAAATACTGTCTAGCAGTGTTTACATAAAGAAAATAATTTATGAACCTCTACACTTAAATGTAATAAAAGTGCCAAAATATTTTTCGTGGTAGAAAGTTTCTTTCACCCTAGTTTTTCTCAAATTTAAGCATATTTTAAAATGTATTCCTCCCTTTTATTGAATTAACGTGACAATTTTGAAGAAAGATAATAGTCATAGTTGCAAAGTGATAAGTTAATTAGAATCTTGTAACCCATAGTTTGAGAGGAGTATATTCTGTATTCTGTGTCTATGAAAAGACAACCAGAAAACTTCCTGTCAGAGATTATTTCATTTCATGTAGAGAGAGAATTTATAGTCTGCCCTGGGATCTGTCCTCCATTTCAGCATCCTTGTTTGCCCAAAGCACGGTGTTAGGGCCGGCTTTACAGGAAAACTAAGGTGTCATACCTTCCTTAGCCACTAAAAGAAAAATGAAATCATGTTTACTGTATTAGACTTGCAAAGTTAACAAAGTGGGCTTAGCACTCATTTAATCAGAAATTAAACAAATGACCCATTTCCTAAATGTCTCATTTTATTGTGATTTCCTTATAATAACAGCATACTTTTATGTGAGAACTACCAAGTAGCACATCAAATATATATTGTGGAAATAAGCTCATATTTTTTTAAAAACTTAGATATTGGCTTATAATTAATAGTATAGATGTGCCTTCCTATTTAACAAATGAGTTCCACAAAATAATAGATTGTTTTGTTTTTCCTGGATTCCAATAGAACAGGCTGTATATAACAGGCCACAACCAGTTGATAAAGTACGAATCAGAGACAGAAAAGACACAGTAGAAGCATACCAACTTGCCCAGCGTCTGCAGTCTATGGTAAGCAGTCCCTTCTCTCCCTAAATGATCTTTCCTGATTGCTCCTTACCCTGTTAAGAAAGATATGCCTACTTCTCTTCCCCTGTTTAACAAATGGCCATCTAGTAGAAGAACATGTTTTCGCTTTTATTTCACCCAAGCCGTTCACTTTTTTGGTTTCCATTCAGTTTCATGTTGATTTATGAGGCAAAAAACAAACCCCCAAAATTTAAAAATTCACTCACAAACTTCACACAGAAGCATGATGTTTCGCTAAAGTGGTCTTAGACTGCTTTGTTTTGATTTCTGTATCTAATATATCTTTTTTTTTAATATATCTTTTAAAACTATACAGTTTAGCTCTTTTTTCTCTTTCATTTGTTTTTTGTTTGCTGAAAATTCTTACTGTAAGATTTAGCTTTGTAGAAGTGCCATTCAAAATATTTTAGCCTTTATTTTTTAATTCTTGACGTTAGTGAGTTTGATAGTATCTTAAAATGCATGCATCTTGAAAATAAGTGATCCAACAAGTCTCCTAAAAGGCAGAGTCATATTGTGGTCTTGTTGACTTTACTGATAAAATAGGTTAAATTGGTAATAGGTAAGATAAATGGAAAAAGTATAGATGATAGAGTAGGTATTTTTCTCAGTGTTTAGGCTGTAAACCATTTCTACCTAGTTTACTTTTTTAAGAAAGGATGTTTTCATATACAGTTGCTGGAGGTGGTGCTATTCATACACTGGCTTCTGGCAGCTGGTCCATTTTAAAGGCTTCAGTACTGATGTTTGCAAAACTGGATATTACTAATCCAGTCAACCAACTTTATAATTTTTTACTATTTGTATTAACTAGGCAATCTTTTCCTAAGCCTGAGATATAATTATTTTGCTTCTAGTTTTCAATATTATACCTCTGGCTGTGTGTTCTTGCAAGTTTTCTACCACAAAGTCATTTTCATGGTGATTATTTGGTCCTAAAAAATATTCTTGTCCTACAGTTGTAACTCCCAAATGGTGAAAGGAAATGAAAACTAAAGAGAAATTGAAATAAAATTTAGAAAATCATCACTGATTTATTTCTGAGCAGAGTGCTAACTATTCAATGTAAATTAATAAAATATAGTCAGGCATTGCTGATCAGGTATTGCAGTATTTTAATGGAGAAATTGAATTTTAGAAAATTGTCAGTTTGGTTTTGTGTATTAGTGTGCTGTGATTTGTCCAAGCTAATCTTATGACCTTTTGCTTTATTTTTAATTTCATCACAGCGCACAAGGAGACGTAGGGTCCGAGACCCGTGGGGAAATTGGTGTGATGCAAAAGACTTAGAAGGACAAACGTTTGAGGTAACTTTGATCCCTGCAGGTGACTCAGAAATGAAAGTTGTTTTGTCAGTATACATTTGTATATCTTAATGTCACATATATTACCCTTGTTTTATGTGTGTGTATATATATATATAGATAGATAGATAGATAGATATAGATATAGATATAGATATAGATATAGATAGATGTCTCTTTCCCATGTTAATTTGTTTGTCTAGAAGTCATCAGTAAACAACAAAGAAGGCACTGATGGTACAGTTAACTAGGAGTTTGACTAATTTTCAGAACTTTGATTATCTGTCTCTATATTCTGGTCTCTAGCTCCAGAATATCTGCCAAGGTGCCAGGGAGTTGTGCCCTGTTCATTTCAGTAAAGTCATTGAATGATGTTCTTAAATACCGATTAAAATATTGTTCCATGCATTAGACATAAATTGAATTACAAATGTTAAAGTATTATTTCTACTAACAGAAATTATGGTCCTAAAAAGAAACATAGGCAGTGAGTATTTGTGTGTATGTGTGCACGTGTGTTCTGTGCATATATAATTTGTTTGTGAACAACCAGTTCAGTCAAATGGACATAATATGTGAATGTGTACTGACTGGCTTTGTTACCTTGGGTAACTGTACTGAATCTCAGGGCTTTATTTATGAAGTGTGGATAATAACATCTCCCTCAAAGATTGTTGTGAGAATTAAGTGAAATAAAATGTATGAAGGTCCTAATACTCGGTACTCAGTAAAAGCCTTTGCGTACACCAGGTACTCAGTAAATGTTAGTTCTCTTCTTTCTCTTCCCCATTCCCTGCACCCAGCCTCACATCTGAGCATTATTCTAGGCAAAACAATTAGTAACACATGGTTCCTGCCTACCAGGAACTTACATTTCTAGTAGGAAAGGTAAAACCTATGGTAAATTCCATGAGATTGGTCCCAAGAAATACAAGGTCCTCCCAAAGGATGTGATCAGGGAAGGTTTCACAGAAGATGTGATTTTTCATCTGTGACTTGAAGGATGAGCAGGAGAATCTCAAAATGTGGAAATGTGGATGAGGCAACCCCAAGCTGAAGGAGAGGCATAAGCAAAGGTACAGACATAGGAAAATACCAGATATATTCTGGAAAAGGTGCATAGTTCATAAGGGCTAGAATATAAGATTGGTAATAGAAATGAAATGAAAGAGAATTATTTTATATTTATAAAGGACTTACTGTGTCAGACATTATTGTCAATATTTTGGAAACATTAACTCATTTAATCTTCACATAACATCATGACATTGTTATTATTACTATTATTGTTCTCATTTTAAAGATGAGGAAAACTGAAACACAGAAAGCTTTAGTAACTTGGCCAGGGTGCTGCCGAATCTGTGCCCTTTAGCTTTATGCTGTGGTGTCTCTTTATTAACTTTCCCTCTCAGTGGTTGATGGACTCTTTGATCAGATGATATATATATATATATATTTTTTTTAGCATCTCTCTGCTGAGGAGTTGGCAAGAAGAAGAGAAGAGGAAAAATGCAAACCTGGTAAATCTTCAAAAGTGCCAAGGCCAACAAAAAGGTATAGTGTGACATTATATAAGTGTGATTTTTTTGTTTTTTTTAAACTTATCACAAATGATTAGAAAATGTATGGAAGGGATATCTGATATTGCAACATTACATTGTCCACATTAAGTTTAAAAATACTGCTGGGGTTTCCCTGGTGGCGCAGTGGTTGAGAGTCCGCCTGCCGATGCAGGGAATGCAGGTTCGTGCTCTGGTCCGGGAAGATCCCACATGCCGCAGAGTGGCTGGGCCCGTGAGCCATGGCCGCTGAGCCTGCGCGTCTGGAGCCTGTGCTCCGCAAAGGGAGAGGCCACAACAGTGAGAGGCCCGCGTACCGCCAAAAAAAAAAAAAAATACTGCTGAAGGGGCTTCCCTGGTGGTGCAGTGGTTGAGAATCCGCCTGCCAGTGCAGGGGACATGGGTTTGATCCCTGATCTGGGAAGATCCCGCATGCCGCGGAGCAGCTAAACCTGTGTGCCACAACTACTGAGCCTGCACTCTAGAACCCACGAGCCACACCTACTGAGCCTGCGTGCCACAACTACTGAAGCCCGCGCACCTAGAGCCCGTGCTCCGCAACAAGAGAAGCCACCACAATGAGAAGCCTGTGCACCGCAACGAAGAGTAGCCCTTGCTTGCCACAACCAGAGAAAAGCCTGCGCATAGCAACGAAGACCCAACGCAGCCAGAAACAATAAATAAATAAAATAAAATAATAAAATAAATAAATTTTAAAAAAACTGAAATTTTTAATTTCACTGATTATTAATTTGGGAGACCTTGAGCAAAAGTGTTAATTTGTTCATGTTCAGTGAATATAGGATCCATCATATGTTGTAAGGGGGCCTTGTTTGTGACAGGTGGTCATTTAACTCCTTAGACATTATGAACAGGTAACCTCATGAAATGAGTAGTTTTCTCTTTGATTGATGCTGAATGTTAGGTTTTTTCTTTAATAATTTAAAATATTTAACTTGTAACATTAAGGGTCACCAAATAAGTTAAATGCCTTGATTTTGTAGACCCTCACTTCCTGCAGACGACCCATGAAATACACTTAGTTTTGGGGGGTTTTTTTTTGTTTGTTTGGTTGGTTTTTTTTGTAGTACCCGGGCCTCGCACTGCTGCGGCCTCTCCCATTGTGGAACACAGGCTCCGGACATGCAAGCTCAGCGGCCATGGCTCACGGGCTCAGCCGCTCCGTGGCATGTGGGATCTTCCCGGACCGGGGCACGAATCCATGTGCCCTGCATCGGCAGGTGGACTCTCAACTACTGTGCCACCAGGGAAGCCCTAGACTATAGTTTTGTCAGTGTCCCTTTAAAACAAGACATCCAGGAATGCTACTTGCTTATTTTCAATGGAAAGAGCCCTAATACTCAACCAGTTGTATGTCCCTGAGTAAGTTACACAAAGCCTTTGTAAGCCTTGGGTCCTCATTTATAAAATAATATCTATAATAGCTAACACTGTTGGCTATGTTTTAAGCACTTCATATATATTAACTCATTTAATCCTCATAACAACTCTATGAAGTAGTTAATGTCATCATTCCCATTTTATAGATGAGGAAACTGAGAGGCACAAAGAGGTTGTGTGACTTGCCCATGCTTGTTAATGGTGGTGGTGTGATTTAACCCAGGCATTAAGGCTTAAGAATCCATATTCCTAACCATTACATTACCTATCACCTCTCTAAAATTAAAATCAAAACTTAGAGTTGTGAGAATAAATTAAATGAGATTAACTATGTAAGAAAATACAGTTGTCCATAAGCTAGGACTCCTCATCTAGTGTCCACACATTTGATTTTCTGAATCTAAATGTGAGACATACTTATTGTAATTTCAAGTCATTCTTCCAGTTTGTCAGGACCTTTTTGAATCCATATCCACTTTTCTTCGTAGTTTTGAATCAACATTTCAATAAGCTTGCCTTTTCTATCATTGATCACTGATTAAAATGTTTAAATGAGATAAATGTAAATAAACCTCAGACATCATTGTTCAGTGAGCTATATATTACCACAATTAACTATTTCTTCATCTTATGCAGAAGAATAATCATAGCAGATGTCTTGCTTACATTTAGTAACAATATATTTGAGTCTTTATGAGTCTGCTAGTTTCTAGCAGATCATTCCTATCAAAAATGAAATTTAGGTGTACCTGTCATGACTTATATTTTCATGAACCCATTATTGTTCTTAGTGGTCACCTCTTCTCTTGCTAAAGGCTCACAAATCAGCTGTTTAATAACCTTTTCTAGAATTTTCCTGATACTCAACATTTAATTCTTCTGCTGCTTTTTTTGTGTTTTGAAAACAGGCCCAATAATTGCCTATTCCTAGTCCTCCAATAATTTTTTCATTCTCTGTGGTTCCTCAAAAAGGGTTGATGGTGATTTCACGTGATGGTTCTTCAAAGTGCTCTGGGATGCATATGCTTTCTTTCTATTTTCTCATCTATCTTGACCTTTCATTTCTTTTTATTTGCATTGACTAAGCACTTTCTAACTTGAAGATCTTCCTCATTCAGCAAACACTTTTTAAATGCCTACTGTGTGTCAAGCACTGTTCTAGGTACTTGCAATACAGTATTCAGCAAAACAAAGTATCTGATCTCCTAGCACTAAGTGTCTGGTAGAATAGGAACTAAATAGTTCTGCTCTTTTCCAGTTGTTAAAATGAACATATTCGCTGTTTGTTTTCTCTGACCGTAGCCTAAAAACACTTTAAATATTTTTCTCAAACCTCAATTCTTTATTGGCCAAAGCCTTTCTAATATTTCTCTCAGATTTGCACATACTTTTGTATCTAGCCTTGCTTAGGCGTCCCTCTTTCCATCTTTTATACTTTTTCATTTTAAAAGATGAGTTTATCATAGAACTTTCGATATCCATTAATTTCTTTAACAGAACTGTTTGTCATTTATTCATTCAGCAAATACTTACTGAGTCCCTACTCTGCTGAACACATTGTACTGACAGAGGTGTTTCTGAGAAACTTCCATCTTTCTTGAACTTTCTTTCCTATCTTATGTCAGGTTTAGGTTTTCATTGAACTTTTGAAACCTACTTTCAGTGTAGGACACATGTCTGGCCATTTATAATGTTCTCCTCTTTGGGTGTTAAAAGAAATTAAGACAACAGAATTACTTTTTCCCAAAGGTCATGTTGTTTCCCAAATATTTCATCAAGTCCGAAAGAACAATGCTTCTTTCAAAAGGATTGTATCACAAGAAGTTCTTCTAGTTTAATATTTTTTTCACTCAGACAGAATTTAGGTTTAGATTATTGGTACACATTTTCAAATTTGTAAATGAATGTTATTTTCCTGATTATGTTATTGAAATTATATTAGGAATGATTTTTTTTTTCTTTTTCCTTTTCCAGCTCATTCGATCCCTTCCAACTGATACCTTGTAATTTTTTCAGTGAAGAAAAGCAGGTACTACTTATTCATCACTGAATGACCATAAATAATACCCTCCTCTCAGACATGAAATATTTCTTCTTTTTCTGTGTGTGCAAGGCATGTGTATAAGAAAGGTTGGATAAGGCAGGGTACACTGAAGGTCAGATGAGTGATACAGATGGAAAATGAGAAAAGAATTTCTCCATGCTAGGGCTTTGAATTATACATGTATTTCTTTAAAAGTCTGATTTGTGCTGAGCCTTGGTTGGTGGTGAGAACTTGGTGTGATAGATAAAGGAGAAAAGGGTGGGCATTCCGATAGGAAGAACAAAATCTCTATTTTTATGCTCCCCCATTTTTTTTTTTTTTTTTTTTTATATTTCAGGAGCCATTTCAGGTGAAAGTGGCTTCAGAAGCACTTTTAATAATGGATTTGGTAAGGATATTATATTGTGTTTACTTACTCAGTTATTCTGATTTCTATTCTTGTGTATTTTTATTGCAGGCATAAGAGAGAGTATGGAAGACGTGTATTTTGGATCTTAACTATCCTCCTTTACAAGGAATCTAAAAAATAAGTCTTTTCTTTTGGAGAAAAGCCAAACAATTGCATGTTTCCATATTTTAGAGAAAATAAATTAATGTGAGTTTTTGCAGACTGTTTATCATCATTAACCCGATTTTAATTTCCTAGTATTCTTGTCTGCTGCCTTCGAGATAACTGCAACAAAGCACAACTCTTATAATTTGGAGACTCCTTGTTTTGCACTAAACTACAGAGATCTCCAATGGTTGTGTGTGTTTATGGTGTTTTCTATAGGAGGACCCAGAGTGATTTTTACTTTGTATCCTTATGATACCTTTCCTCAGTAGGCGGAGCAAATGGTATCTTCATTTTGTAAATGAAAAAAATGGCATCTCGGAGTGTTTCAGTGTTTGGTTCAAAGCCTCTCAGCTGGCAGTACAGATAGGTCTAAAATCTTAAGTCTCTGTGTGCTGAGCCTAGCATCTGGTTCCTCTACTATGCTATTTCATTTTAGAGAAGCATAATTACTGTACTTGTAAATGACTCTTCTATGATAAGTGAGATTTATTCTGATTTTTTGGTCAGGTGGGTTTGGTTTGTATCTTTGAGCTAAGTCTTATCTTGTATTTCTTTTAGCATGCTCATGTTTCTATGGCAGAAGTGATTGGTCTGTTAGGAGGAAGATACTCAGAAGTTGATAAGATAGTTGAGGTAAGTTTTCTCTTAAAATTTTTAAAATTATTTAGCCCTGCTGCCATACCAAATATTTTTATAGATTTCAGTGTGTATAATTAACATATAAACCTCATCTATGATATAAATGAGAATATGCAAATGTGGACAGTTATATATTCCCAGAGGTGACTGAACATTCCATATATTGAGCACCTGTTTCCTTTTACCACTGAGAAAGAGAGAACATTACCAGGCCTCAGTTCTTCATTGCCTTTGCCAATTAAAAGCTTCAACTCCTAAGAGGCCAGAGACCAAGAAACATGCGCCATCCTTATAATTGAAACCTGGTATACATCATTTTGCTAGAAATTATTATCATAAGTAATAAGGGTCATCAAAAGACTGTGTTTAAACAGATACTATACAGACGGACCTGGAAAACTAACCCATAACTTGTCTTGAGTAGGAAAATGGATTTTGAGTTCCTTGCATACAATCACACTTTTGGAGAGTAATTCGTTTGCAAGTTAAAGGCTGCCTATTATATAGGCAGATAAAAGGCTTGGCTTTTAAAAGTTTCTGTATCTGTGTATGAAAGGACTGAAACAGTAGAATTAACAGGATTTCAGTATAATCATTTAAGGATTAATCCTTTATAGGTCTGTGCAGCAGAACCGTGTAACAGTCTGAGTACAGGACTGCAGTGTGAGATGGATCCCGTCTCACAAACACAAGCCTCGGAAACCTTGGCTGTCAGGGGCTATAGTGTTATTGGATGGTATCATTCTCATCCTGCCTTTGATCCTAATCCTTCCTTACGAGATATTGACACTCAAGCCAAATACCAGGTGTGTTTATAGGTCTTTTTGTATGTAGTCTGTAAATAATTCAATATTTTCTCCCCTCTCGTTGTTTTCTGTTAAATAAATACACTTTTAACATTTCTAGCAAAGTGATTACAAGAGTAATACATGTTTATTTAAACACTTAGAAAATTAGCTATTCTGTTTAATATAGACAAGACATCAAAGTAACTGATAATTCCCCCCAGAGCCTTTAAAAATGATGGAGATAACTAAGACAGGGACTGGGTACAATTAAAATAATTGGAAATATAATATATTTTGCACCTCTGGAAAAAACAGAGTTTTGTTTTATTCTGCAATTTTATGTTTGATATCTGGATGTTCCTGCTGTAGGCAGCTGTTTGTAAATTATTACCATATAGATAAATATTACAGCTGAGGGGCTAGTGAATATAATTTGTAAATGCATTCATGGCAAATATAGATTTTGCAGGCCAGGTGATCTTTTTAAGGGTGATCTTAAAAAAAAAAGGGATCTGTTCAGGTTGGGTTGGGACATGTTTTGGCCTGAAAATTTTAGGGTATGGAATAAATTTAGTTGCTGTTTGGAAGTGAAGTTTTTAACACACTTTTGCATTCCATTTTCCTCTGTTGGATGTTTAAAATGTTGGTATGGGTAAATACTGAGTTTTAAATTTATGTGGTTGAAACTAATTATACTTTTTTTTAAATTGTAGAGTTACTTCTCCAGAGGCGGTGCAAAGTTCATTGGAATGATTGTTAGTCCTTATAATAGAAATAATCCTTTACCTTATTCTCAGATTACCTGCCTGGTTATAAGTGATGAAATTAGCCCAGATGGCTCTTATCGTAAGTTTTCAACAAAAACAATCCTACTTCTACTTTCATTTTTTTTGAATCTTACAAATCACAGAATTTATACCTGTTGAAAGCAATTTGATGGGAAAGTTTTTGTCCTCAACTAGGGAATCACTGTTTGCATACCATGTAGTGCAGCCACCCTCTTTCCTTTTATGATTTCCTTCTGCATTAAAGTTCCCACTGTGTTACCATGGCCACTGGGCAAAAACATTACAATGTAGAGAAAGCTTATGGCCAAGCAGTGTGTGTGTATTAGGTCCTGGAGACATTGCAGTAAGCAAAACAGACAAAGTCTCTTCTGTTCTCTTGAAAATTCTTGATAAATGCAGATTGGCTTTCTCTGCAATGACATTCAAATGAAAAAATAATAATAATAAAGAATAATGACCACCCTACCACTAGCTATCCCTGATCTCCCAGTTTAGGCTCAACAGTGCCTAACTATTTTTATATCTGTCTCTCTCAAGAAAGAATTTGGTTGGTTTAGCCCATCATATGACTTGGTTCCTTTGGGATTTATGTCCACTGCTGTTCAGTCAACTCTGGCTGGATAGAGAATTAGTGTAGCAGACTAGGAAAAGTAGGGGAGTGTGAGAAGCGAGTGTGGATGGAAGGAAAAGATTAGAGGAAACAATTACATCTCTAGGATACTCTCTTTTCGTCCTTAATACCACTGCTCTAGTTGACTGTCCTCTCTGGATACTGTCACTCTACATTATACTCTTCCCCATTAGCTCATGAGCCTCTTGAAGGTAGATATGATATTGTACGCATTTTTCTATTCTCAGTTTCTAGCACAGGGCCTGGCATAAAGTAGGTACTAAATGAATGTTTAACAAATTAATTTCTTCATTCTTAATAATGTCACTCAGATACCCTCTCTTAATAATGTCACAAAAATACCGTCTTTGGTAAAGACCCCAGCACTACCACCCCTCATGTCATTTACTATTAGTTGCTCTATTCTTTGTGCACCTGCAACATTTGTTTCCTGCCTTCATGGTTGCTTTCGTGTTTTAATATAATTTATTTATTTAGCCTATCTCACTAAATTGTGAGCCCCAAAGAGCAGGAACTATGTCTTCTTTGTATCTCCTGTAGTACCTAATCAGTTGCCTTACACCTAAGGAGTGGTCAGCGCTCTATAGGTTTTTGTTGAATGAACAGTATTGACATTAACTTTAGTCCAAAATGCCCATTTTGAACGTATCACATATATACATCATTCTTTACGCCAGTATAATTTTACAAAAAGTTAACAAAAGGAAGAATCACAATGAACTTGTTCTCAATTTAAACCATGTCTTACTGTCACATTCTGCTAGATTTGGGGAGTGAGCCTCTACTCTGATGCTGTCTAATACAGTCACATGTGGCTATGTGTGACTGTTTAATTAGAATTAAATGAAATTTAAAATTCAGTTCCTAGAATCCTACTGCTGGCCAAAATGAAGTAACAAGAACCTGTCGGAAACAACCAAAAAACTGGACAAAATATAGAGAACAGTGGTATTTAGGATATAACATCAGACAGTGAAAGAATATGATTCCTGAGAGATGGGAAACAAAGTGAGCCCAAGTTAACCTAACTTACTGACTTAAAAGAACTTCCAGGTGTGGCACAAGGTGGAAACCCATCCAGAGCCTAGCAGACTCTGAATTGAGGTGATGGAGGTAAGAGCAAGGAGACCAGGGCAACTAAATTTGCAAGACATTGTACCAGAGAGCAGAAAGCTGCCTAGAGAGCAGACTCCAAAGATTTGTAAAAGGTTCAAATTTATTATTTAGCAAGATAAAGACTGATGCCTGTGTGTGAACAGACTACCCCAAACGGGAAAGAATCACCTGAAAGATTAGCGGGCACAGTGCTGGATTCTCACATAAGCTACCGTCACAACACACAAGTATTCCACGTTATCATCATTGCAGAAAGTTCTCTTGGGCAGAGCTGCCTCTTACATGACTTGACCATTGTTAACACTGCTTGTTAGGTCTTTTTTTGGTTTTGTTTTTTGTATCAGATTGATTGATTTGCGTTTATTTTTTATTTTATTATTTTTTTAACATCTTTATTGGGGTATAATTGCTTTACAATGGTATGTTAGTTTCTGCTTTATAACAGAGTGAATCAGTTATACATATACATATGTTCCCAAATCTCTTCCCTCTTTGTCTCCCTCCCTCCCAGCCTCCCTATCCCACCCCTCCAGGCAGCCACAAAGAACTGAGCCGGTATCCCTGTGCCATGTGGCTGCTTCCCACTGGCTATCTACCTTACGTTTGTTAGTATATATATGCCCATGTCTCTCTCTCACCCTATCACAGCTCACCCTTTCCCCTCCCCATATCCTCAAGTCTGTTCTCCAGTAGGTCTGTGTCTGTATTCCTGTTTTACCCCTAGGTTCTTCATGACATTTTTTTTTCCCTTAGGACAAATAGCAGACAGTATTTGTCCTCCTCTTTCTGACTTACTTCACTCTGTATGACAGACTCTAGGTCTATCCACCTCATTACAAATAGCTCAATTTCGTTTCTTTTTATGGCTGAGTAATATTCCATTGTATATATGTGCCACATCTTCTTTATCCATTCATCCGACGACGGGCACTTAGGTTGTTTCCATCTCCGGGCTATTGTAAATAGAGCTGCAATGAACATTTTGGTACATGACTCTTTCTGAATTCTGGTTTCCTCAGGGTATATACCTAGTAGTGGGATTGCTGGGTCATATGGTAGTTCTATTTGTAGTTTTTTAAGGAACCTCCATACTGTTCTCCATAGTGGCTGAACCAATTCACATTCCCACCAGCAGTGCAAGAGTGTTCCCTTTTCTCCACACCCTCTCCAGCATTTATTGTTTCTAGATTTTTTGATGATGGCCATTCTGACTGGTGTGAGATGATATCTCATTGTAGTTTTGATTTGCATTTCTCTAATGATTAATGATGTTGAGCATTCTTTCATGTGTTTGTTGGCAGTCTGTATATCTTCTTTGGAGAAATGTCTATTTAGGTCTTCTGCCCATTTTTGGATTGGGTTGTTTATTTTTTTGTTATTGAGCTGCATGAGCTGCCTGTAAATTTTAGAGATTAATCCTTTGTCAGTTGATTCATTTGCAAATATTTTCTCCCATTCTGAGGGTTGTCTTTTGGTCTTGTTTATGGTTTCCTTTGCTGTGCAAAAGCTTTGAAGTTTCATTAGGTCCCATTTGTTTATTTTTGTTTTTATCTCCATTATTCTCTAGGAGGTGGGTCAAGAAGGATCTTGCTGTGATTTATGTCAGAGTGTTCTGCCTATGTTTTCCTCTAAGAGTTTGATAGTTTCTGGCCTTACATTTAGGTCTTTAATCCATTTTGAGCTTATTTTTGTGTATGGTGTTAGGTCTTAATCCTTGGTTCTTCTCTTTGTTCTTCTTGGAAACCTTCTGGTTCAAGAATTAAAATTTCCTAGAAGCCCTGGGATACCTTGTTTTACAGTACTTTGAACTGGATCCTTTACTTATTTATTTGTTCACTCATTCATTCATTCTTTTTTTTCCCCCTCTATTAGGTGTGTACCCAAATCCTATCTTTACAGTATGTCTAGACAATGGTTAATCATTTTCTCTATTTGTAATAGGCCAGAAATATACTTAGTGATTCATTTTATTCTGACACTTTAGTGGATAAAAATAATCAGTACATATATGTATAATTGAATCACTTTGCTATATGCTTGAAAATAACACATTGTAAATTAACTATACCTCAATTAAAAAAAATAATAAGCATATCAAAAAATAATCAGTACAAAAAGAAATTTTTACTGGTTTTAGTACCTTTTTTTAACTTAGAAAATATTCTTAATACCAAATAGAGATGTATGACGTGTTGTGTGTGTGTGTGTGTATTTTCATGGTTTTTTTATGAGCACAGACTGAAAATGTATTTATCTATTTACCTCTCTTTTAGTCTCATTTTTTACTTTCATTAAGAGTAGGAGTTGCTTACCTGGATTCAGATTCCAGCTCTGATATATATTAGTTATTTTACCTTGGGCAGGTTACTTAATCCCTCTCATTCTCATTTGCCAAATCTTTAAAATGAGAAAAGATTATTAACTTGCTTACAGGAGGTTGTAGAGGCTGTCGGTAATGTATGTAAAGTGCTTAGTAAATAATAGGTCTAGAATAGGTAGTTACCATCATAGCTATTGTCTGTGCTTAGTAGGTAATCAAAACATATCAAGTAAATGATTGTTATCACAGAAGGAGTTTGTGTAATAGCTTATGTACTATAATGTGTCACTCTTCTTAAGTTCCTGGAGGGGGAAAATGAAATGGAAGAGAATTGAGAAATGAAAAAAGATCAGTTATCATCAGGCTCGCTGTTCCTTTCTCTCCTTCCATACACCTGAAAAAAAAATGGGGAGAAAAAAGCCTTTTTAGGGCCCATTGACAAGTTATGCTTGTATTGTGTGGAAGTAGAATTATGATTTTTTCTTAATACCTTCCCTAATACCTTCTGATTTGCTGACATTTTGTTTACTCGAAAAGCCTACGATGGCAAAAATGCAAGTTGAGAGGCAGTATAATGTAAACATTAAGAACATACACTCGAGCCAGACTGCCTGGGTTCAAATCCTGGCTCTACCTCTTACTAATTAGATATGTTCAAGAACAGGTTATTTAATAACCTTTCTGTGGCTCAGTGTCCTCGTCAAAAAGAAAAAACATTGGGGACAACACTGGTAGCTAGTTCATGTAACTGGCCTTACATCTATATAAAAAGTACCTTTATAAAGTCTGGCACATAGTAAGCATTATATAAGTGTTATTATTATTATGGTATTGGCCTTTGGTAATGAATCAGCTGAGCCTTTAATATACTGCAAATACAATTACATGGAGATTTTGAAAGATATGTGAGAAATGTCTAAGTAGGCTCATCTTTTGGTATTTTTTCCTTTCTGACTTATGTACGTGATATCTACCCCTTGGACTTGTTTCCTCCAGAGTTTAGCGTGACTCAAGTGCAGTTACTGCCTCTCCAGAATTAAACCTAGCCCCTGTCTAGTCTTAGATCAGCACGTAGAGGGAGGTGGAATGAATGTGGGCTCAGAAGTTGGGCAAGCCTGGTGGGATTTGAAATCCAAGCTCTTTGCTTTACTAGTGGAAAGAGCTTGTTCAGCCTGTCTCAGCCTCAGTTTTATCTGTTAAATAGGAATAATGCTACCTACCTTATAGCAGTGCTGTAAGCTTGATAACATGTGTTTACAAAAAAAAATCACTGGGATGGAATATATCTTGGTTTGCCTAGGTCAATCCCAATTTAAGCCTGTGGTTCTGGCACAATTATTAATAGTGCCAGCTTTCACTCCAAAAGTGTCTTGGTTTGGATGATAAATTATGTGATCATCTTTCCTGTCACAGTTCCTTGCATAGAATTGTCATGCAAATGGCACTTTTACTTTTCTTTATTAATTGCTTGGCATTAATATACTTGATGAACCAAGTTCAGCCAGGCAGTGCATATTTAATGAATGCCCACTATGTTTAACGTGCTGTTTAGCTGGTCTGCCAAGCTGCGGTTATGAAAACACAGAAGGGAATTTTAAGTAATTAAAAGGAGATTGGAGATTTAAGAAAATGTAAAATGTAAAAATGTGCTGCTTTATGCTTTTCTAGGTTTACCTTATAAATTTGAAGTACAACAGATGTTAGAAGAACCTCGGTGGGGATTAGTGCTTGAAAAGACAAAATGGATAATAGAAAAATACAGGCTATCCCGGAGGTATGTACTGTGGTTTGAGATGGTTGCACATCTGCAGTGTTTCTCATTAAATCACATTTTAGGGAAAACCCAAGTTAAATATAAAATTGTGATGTATGGCATCAGTGATAGTTTATTACAAAACTGATTCATTTATAGTATTTGTTTCATTGGTTTGTTTGCATATTTCTTCCAACAGCAGTGTCCCCATGGATAAAATCTTTCGCCGGGATTCTGACCTGACTTGTTTGCAGAAAGTAAGCTGCCTTCACTTTAATTGGTTTCATTGCTCACAGATTCCAAAGCTATTCATCTTGATGTGTTTTCCCATGATGCCTAATGCTTTGTGGATACACTTTTCTGTGTATTTCCTTTATTGCTTTTTCCTTTCTAAAATTAATTTCTAGAAGATAATTAGTCATATGTTTTGGCGCCCATGCTTGCATATAGAAATAATGCTGTTTTAGGAAAAATTTGTCCATGTTGGCTGATAAATTTCTTAGCACATTATTATTGTACACAATGGAGAACATTTTTCTTGTTTTATTAAATTCAAAAGTGCCATGTTTCCATTTAGCTTTAACAATTGATCATTTTTAAAAACGGTAGTATAAATCTAACAATTAAATTTAAATGGTCATTTTACTTAACTTTCTGGTAAGAAAAAAGAGTCTTGAATTATTTTATTTCACTTCTAGTTTTGTTTCTGTGAGTATAATGAATTTCAGTAAGATTGGCAACATTGGTCTTTCTTTTTTTCCTTTGGTAACAGTTTGGGAATAGAAAATTTTAACATTAAATTTCTTTTTAAATTTTTTTTTGGGCTGCGTTGGGTCTCCCTTGCTGCACGTGGGCTTTCTCTGGTTGCAACGAGCCAGGGCTACTCTTACTGCAGTGCACGGGCTTCTTATTGCAGTGGCTTCTCTTGTCGTGGAGCACGGGCTCTAGGTGGGCGGGCTTCAGTGGTTGCAGCATGCGGGCCCTAGAGCATGCAGCCTTCAGTAGTGTGGCACGCGGGCTCAGTAGTTGTGGCTCTCAGGCTTAGTTGTTCGTGGGATCTCCTGGGACCAGGGATCGAACCCATGTCCCCTGCATTGGCAGGCGGATTCTTAACCACTGCGCCAGCAGGGAAGTCCCTCTTTTTAATATTTTTTACCCCCTCCTATTATAGCCACTTTTTCTTTGCTCTGTTGAAGATTAATATGCACATTTCCCAGGAAATAGACTCCATCATCCTATTTTTGAAATGGTAGAATCCTGTATTTTTATGTACATAGATTTTTATCCTATAGGATTCATGGCTTTGTAAATAAAACTACTAAAAAATGAAGCAAAGTCACAAGTTTGTCCAAAGTAGAAAGCATCATACATGCAATTTCAGTTTTATCTCCTTATATAAAATCAGAAAGGAACTGCACCTCACCTCCACTGACCTCTACCGCGAGGCCCTGGCGGTCTGGGCCAACGCCTGGCAGCTGCAGGCCCAGCTGGGTGTCCCCTCGGGCCCAGACCGCCCTCTGCTGACCCTGGTGGGGCTGGCTGTGTGCTACCAGGAGCTGGAGGACCCCGGGGAGTCCCGGGCACGCTGTGAGAAGGCCCTACAGCTGCTGGGGGACAAGAGCCCTCACCCTTTTCTGGTACCCTTTCTGGAGGCCACAGTGCAGCTCTCCTGGCACCTGGGCCTGGACAAACGCCAGTCAGAGGCCCGGCTCCAGGCCCTGCAAGAGGCAGGACTGACGCCCACACCACCCCCCAGTCTCAAAGAATTACTCACCAAGGAGCTGCTGGACTAACATACCTAGATTTAAGGCCGCTGTGGGGAGAGGCGCTGCCCCAGGATGGGGGTGGGTTGCGGGCAGATGAGGACATGGACAGCAGTTGGGAGGCGACTGGGGTCCTGGGAACCCATAGAAGTTCCACAAACAATTTGTAGCAGACTGAAGAATGTGCTGCTTCTGTTGAGCTGGGCTCAGGACAAGCTTTGCTAAGCATTCCTCAGCAATGGCTTCCTGCACTTCAGCTGTACAGTTATTAAACAAAGTCTATCCTCAGTCACCTTTAAGGAGAATGTTTCTCATTTAAGCATTAGAAAATGGGAGATTTGGAAAGGGATAAAATAGTGATAGTGATGCAAACCCTCTTCTCACCACTTTTTGTGTTTAAATATAAAACTTTTCTTTTCAACTAGCTTTTGGAGTGTCTGAGGAAAACTCTGAGCAAAGTGGCCAATTGCTTCATTGCTGAAGAATTCTTGACTCAAATAGAAAATTTATTCCTTTCCAATTACAAAAGCCAGCCAGAGAATGGAGTGGCCGAAGAGAAGTGCGCTGTGGAGCCAAAGGAGCTGTTAACGTGACTATTTTAAAGTAAGACGTCTTAACTGCGACACAGTAGACCGTACTTTCAGAGTTATAGCCTTGAAATTATTGTAATTTAGTTAATAGTGGTACAGCTTGGTTTTTTTTTTTTTTTTTTTTTTGCTAGTTCACGAAATCCAAATGTTGCCACATAAACCATGTGACAAGAAAGAAACAGGGACTTGGACTTGTTTTCATATGTGGCGCTTAGTCCTCCTCAGCCGGTCAGCAGGGTGTGGACTGAAGGGCAGCCTCCCTGCTGTCTTCAGGTTGATAAGTGCACTGTGTCTCAGATTTTTATTTCCCCCTGAACTAGTCATTCTAGTTTTGCTATCTCCTGTCTCTGTGAGGAGCACTTCCATTCTTTTCATGTGTTTTGGTGAGGCTTGTTTATGGTTGCAAATGAGATACGGGTGGGTGGTCACAGCGTAATTAACATGGTTGAGAACTGCTGGTTTAATGAATCTAAGGACATGCTGTGGGAGGCCAGGGGAGGCATCAGGAGAAAATCTTCAAAACAGACAAGAGATCTAAAGGAGAGAATCAAAGTACCAGTTTTTTAATTACAGATATTTGCTTCCATTTTATTGTATAACAACACTACTGTAGGATATGCCATTTTCTCAGCTGAAACATTTTGTATGGATTTTAGATACATAACGTAATAAGCTTCAACTATAGGTCCACTTATGTTCATTTGTGTGATAAAGGCTCGGTTAACTAGAACACAGGTAATCATAACCCTTAAACTAGACTTTTTTTTTTCCTACTACCTGCTATGAGGAGAAAGAGGCAGATTACAATAAAGCTTAAATAAATCAGACTTAATTTTAAAAACAAAAAATCCTTCCAGGACATATTATGTATTCAGCCCCGTTTCATATACTTGCTGAATCCAGAACAGGGATCAGTGAACTTTTTATGTAAAGGGGCAGTTAGTCAGTAACTTAGGCTTTGCAGGCTACACACCATCTCTATCAGACATTCTTCTTTATGTTTTTTAACAACCCTTCAAAAACATAAAACCATTCTTAGCTCATGAGCCTCACAGAAAACAGGTTGCTGGCCATTATCTTCCAAACCCTGCTCCAGAGAATTGCAAACATTTAGAATTTATTTTCAAATGCATGAGCCTGAGACATTGAAAGGTCTTGCATCATCTTCAAACAACAATAAAACTAAAAATTGTGATTTACATTTAAATTTGTTTTCAAATGAAAGTTAGTAGTGATGCTGCCTGATTTATTCTGATTTTAATTTACTTCTGTTAACTAAAGAATTGACTTATGTCCTTTCTCCAAGCATTCTTATTAATAATCAGTTTTAATAATTAATAATCAGTTTTATTACTTCTAATCTGCATATGATTCTGTATTTTTACCTTTTTTGGTTTAATGAATATCCAAGGAAAATAAGTCAGTATTGGAAGGAGCAGTGAGCCAGTTTTAGATGGCCTGGGTCTTGACTCAACCTTGTGATTTGGGGGATATAGTTTACCTTCTCTGGGCCTAAATTCATGTGTAACCGAGGTCTAAATTATCTGCCCTGCATCCTTTCAGGTCTAAAATCTTATGATTCACTCTGATTGTTGATTGTATGATGTGTTGTATGATTCACTCTGATTCACTTACCCACCTGGAGCTTGTATTTTGAGATGTTACAGTTCCCAAATTAATGAGTGTTTTTAAAGAGAAATGGTAGTGTTTTCCATTTTTCTATATGTATTTAGGATAAACGGTGAAACATAACTTACAAAGCAGTTACTTTTGGGACTGAGCTTATTAGAGCTATAGACCAAGAATCAGGAAACCTGAGTTCTTACGCTAATTCTCTTACCAGCTTTGTTGTGTGGCAGTGGTAAGATCACGTAACCTTCTGGACCTCAGAATCTTCACCTGTAATTCAAGGGCAGAAAGTCTGTGATTCTGTAAAAGGGTAGTGATTTGTTCCTTTCTACCCTTCCTTTTGACATACTTTCTTCGTTGTGTCAGGAACAGATCCTAGAAAGTGGTATTAGTTAGCTTTCTTGATTGACATTTCCCAGTAATATTGATGAATTGGGGTTGGAAAATAGTGGAAATTGTTAAAAGTTCTGTTCTCAATCTGGGTCCTCTGCATGCTAGTGGTTCGCCACATTTAGTAACCTAAGCCATACTATGAGGAACTCTCAAAGGTGGTAATATTCAGAGTTTAGAGCTTTGAGAGAACAGTTTTTAAAATAATACTTTTTTTTCTCATGATAGAGTACATTTATGAGAAAATGTTTTTTAAAAAGCAGAAAGCACAGTTAACATTTTGGTATAACTCTTTCCCCATTTTTTTTCTTTTGCATCATGTAATTTTAGATTAAAATCTGATATCTTCCTCCCCTCCTCCCTCATTCATTGTTTTTTTTTTTCTCATCATATTCTTAAAACATTTTTGTAACCACAGGTGCCCACATTCCTGTCACTGCCAACCTTGGCCTGCTGAGGGCAGTAGGAGCCAGGCCTTGAGAAGCACAGAGAGGAAGTCTAGGGCTGAGGGTGGCAATGTAATGCAGGAAGTTTAGGAGGCAGGGTCTCAGAGGGAAACCTACCTCTAGTAATGTTTACAGAGTGAAGATGGGACTTGAAAACATCCAAGTCTCTTCATCCTGATTTGGTTCTTTCTTTTGCACAGTGACAATAAAATAATGAGCTTAATTTATTTTCCTTTTCCAGCTTTGCCTGGTGGAAATTGACACAAATGCTTCACTAGTGTTTGACCTATAGCACTCTTAAAAATCTAATCCCAAAGTAACACTCAAAACAAGAAAAATCAGTGGAATAAGACCCACAAGATCAGACTCTCCTTACCCCTCTGTAATTTTAGCCTTGAACCATTGTCCCTCAAAGCAGCTTTATGACTTTCATAGGCCTTAGACACTTTTGCCTTCTTAGGCCTCTTCTTCCATAAAAAATTAAAAATTAATGTTACAATTGCATTTGTATAAAATGAATTTTATATATAAACACATCCTTAAATCTAAAAGTTTGGTTTTTGTCTTACGAATTTAAAAGAAAACATTTTGGGGGGCCTCTAAATGTATTATGGGCCTGAGACCTGGTGCCTAATAGATAAGTTGGCCCTGCCTATACTATGAAGGGTGCTATTGGGAAAATGGCAGTCACTACCCTCTCCCCTATAAGCCCACCTCACAAACCCTAGAGGAGCTTTGCCACATAGCCAAGAACATTGCAGTACCTGCAGCTTTAGATCCATAGACTTGAACTTTGTTCTTTACTGATGTGACCAAAATTCAGGAGTGTTACTTGGGACCATTCATCCCCCAAAGAACGATAGGCCGCTGTGGCTAACTTCAGTTTTCAGGTAGATATTTTATTCTATTCTTAATCAATAGTTTTGAAACTTACACCACATGTCCCACCACCTTTTCTTCCTGCGTTTCCCTCAAGCCCTTTATTTTCATCCTCACTCCCTCACTTCATACCTGACAGTGTATAGGTACAAGATCCTTCATTGTCATGTGTTGAAAGCAGGGCCTGAAGAATAGAGTTGAACAAACCCATTCATATTTCCCAGAAGCTGACTCATGCTGCCCCAGCCCTCCATAACTTTCCTCCCCCAAAGGACTGGGGCAAGGGCTGTGACATGCAGGCCATCTGGGCAGCAGAGGAGGCTGTGGTCTCAGCACGCCAACCTGAGTGGGCTTCCTGCTCTTCAGTGTACCTTCTTCTTTGTCTTGCGGGGTCCTAATGAAGTGAGCTGGAGGACCTGGAGGAACTGATGCAGTCAGGAGGCCCTAGAACTGATGCTTTGTTCTGTCCCTACAAAAGAGCCATAGGACACCTGGCCACCTGGAAGGTAGCTACCATCCTCAGGTCATCAACAAGCATCCAGTTGGTGGGTTTCTCGGTAGAAATTAAGTCAGGGTACCCAAATGTTGTGGGTTTTTTTTGTTTTTTTTTTTTTTTAACCTATGCTTTTCTCTACCCAGAACTAGGCACTAAATCTATAGAGTCACAGATTATGACATTTAGGAAAACTTTTTTCTCACAAGCACGAAGAAAAAAGCGCATACATTTGTAACATCATCTGTTTCATCAGGGTTAATACAAAATTTAACAGAGAAATTTGATCTGCATCTCCAATTTACCAGTGGTTTAATAGTTTTCTTACAAATTAATACCACATTTTTTTTTTTTTTTTTTTTTTTTTTTTTCTTGCGTTATGCGGGCCTCTCACTGTTGTGGCCTCTCCCATTTGCGGAGCACAGGCTCCGGACGCGCAGGCTCAGCGGCCATGGCTCACGGGCCCAGCCGCTCCGCGGCATGTGGGATCTTCCCGAAACGGGGCACGAACCCGCGTCTCCTGCATCGGCAGGCGGACTCTCAAGCACTGCGCCACCAGGGAAGCCCCTAATACCACATTTTGCAATATTTCCAGAAAATCACTGTGGAGAATAATGTAATATGCTTTAGCTTAATCCCTGACCTTTTCTTAAATGGTTTTATGTGTGCTGTTCCCCCAAACTCTGTTTTTTCATTTAACCTATAATTTGTGCTTTCTGGTATTTTCTAAATCTTATCTTTTAAGCTACCTTAACTCCTTTCTGGAACAAGGCAAAGAATAAATATGTCATCCCCCCTAAGTCAGGAGAAAGTCAGAATATCCCAGAGAAGCTGTGATTATGCCAGGGGCTCTATACCAAACTAAATATGAACAGGTAAAATTAACTCATGGTATCTGGGTTGTTTTATTTTTATACCTTTGACTATGTTTATGCATATATTCATAAGAACTTTAGTTTCAGCAAAAAATGCCTGATCTGCCGTCTTTGAGGTTTCCTGGAGTACTCTCTTAGGAATTAAGAAGTATGTTAATTATGATTTTATAGTTTGTATTCCTGTTTCATAGGTTACCACAGAACATTTGTTTCAACCTATGGATTATAAAGTAATATTTAGATTGTAGCATGATTTAAATAGATAGGTCATATATATCTTTAAATTTGTGGATTTGATGTGTAAATTGTGTATTATGTATAAGTTTACTATGATTATTGGTAAACCTGTTGCTCTTGTTTTCCCCAAATGTTATCAGTGTTTATGGATTTCTTTATTAGTTTGAATTTTGGAATGTTCTGTAATAAAATATAATGATTACAACTATTTTGTGCTTTTAAATATGCCATGTCGTCTGTATATCTGTAATAAAGACTATTGTAAATGTTTGTACAATTATTACAGCTTTTCCTCAAAATGATTGAACTCTCCTCCTTGTACTTTGTCTTATGTACTGTGACATAAAATATATCATTTTGAGCTTTGGGGTTTTAGCTTGTAAAATTTAAAGAGAAACATCCTGAAGATTCTATATAAATAAAAGTTTGAAAGTAAAGTGGTGAATCATTTGGTTGCTTTCTAAATCATTAGCAGCATGCACACTGAATTACAAACAATGCCCCATTAATTCAGCAAACATTTGTTGAGCATTGTAGGGGCACAAAGATGAATGTCTTGCTTTCTTTCCACAAGAATCCTACTACCTACTACCTAATAAGTGGGCAACATAAAACCTAACATAGGTAGCTAAGACACTAGGATACAAACTGAACTGATTATAAATGCCTGTAAGACTTCAAGGGTAAGAGGTGTTTAGATAAATGAGAATTCTCTAGAATGTAAGCAGTGAGATTGCTCGGAAGAGATCGCCTTTAAACCAAAATGACATTTGGGGAAGATGTTCCGTAGGGAAGTGATCTTAGCGCATAGGCATGGAGGTAAGGAATGAAAAAAGATTTAGAGTGGTGAGTCTTTGGCCAGAGGGTAGGGTACATGAAGATGTTAATTATGAAGGTAATTCACATTCAGTCAACTAAGGATACAAAAGGTATAAATTAACAGAAAATTCTCACCTTAGAATTAACTCATTAACTGGTCTTTAACTTCCCAGTCCTTATTTTCTGCAAAACCCATCAATTTCAAAAACAGAAGAACAGGATCAGACTTGTGTATATTCAGTACATATGTATCTTCAATGTCTGTCCTTTTATTGAGGACTTCTTTCCATCTCAGCACATAAACATCCATTCTTTGCAAGAGGTACATAGCATTCTGTAGTATAGATTTGCCATAATTAATTTGATCAGTTTTCAACTGATGAACTTTAGATGTTCCCATTTTTCTATGAAAAATAACTTTTGTTTGCACACTTCTAAAATTTCTCTGAATACATTCCTAGGTGCTTAATTGCTAGATAAAGATCTATGTACCCCTTACATTTTGTTAGTATCTACAAAAAAATTTTTCAATTTCCACAAGCTAATTTTTCTCATAGTAGTACAGCCACGTTCATCATCTTGTTTACAGAACCAATTTGAATTCAGGCTCCTAAATGAAAGTAATTTAGTTGGCAAAGTATAATAAAATCCTAGGAGTGCTAATTCCACGAGGCTGTACAGCTGTTATGGATTCCTGCTAATTAAGCATTTGCTATAATTTTCTGATTGGCCAGCGTCATAGCCTGTAGCTCCAGACGAGCATTGTCCCACAATCCAATTTGTACTGTAATAATGGTTTTTCTTACTGTTGCTGATGTGTTTCTACATCACTGATTCTCAATTATCTTCCTGTAGAATGCTAGCTTAAATACAATATTGTCAGTATTTGCAAAGAGATATAGCTAAATAAAAAACTTGCTTTTGTCTTCCATATTTTTCCTGCTATCAAAAACAAACCTTATCAGTTAATAACTCTGATACCTGTTACTGGGTATAATCCATGATTCCTCTCCCATCTTCCCTCATTAACAAGTTCACCTCAAAATGTGGAAGAATTGGACAGTTTCTGAAAGCGAGTTCACTGCCTAGTTCATTTTACCTAGATTAGTGATCATTGAACATTCTTTTGTTCCAAAACACCTCATAATTCGGACTCAGCAGTAATTGTGGCATCTTGAACCATCAATAACCAGAAGATTGTCCACATCAGACTCCCTTTGTGTAACAAAATAAAGGAAATCTTGATAAGACCTTTTTCAGAACCATCTTCCTAATCACAAAACAATGAGTAGACTAATCCTCTTCAATGTCTGTCCTTTTATTGAGGACTTCTTTCCATCTCAGCACATAAACATCCATTCTTTGCAAGAGGTACATAGCATTCTGTAGTATAGATTTGCCATAATTAATTTGATCAGTTTTCAACTGATGAACTTTAGATGTTCCCATTTTTCTATGAAAAATAACTTTTGTTTGCACACTTCTAAAATTTCTCTGAATACATTCCTAGGTGCTTAATTGCTAGATAAAGATCTATGTACCCCTTACATTTTGTTAGTATCTACAAAAAAATTTTTCAATTTCCACAAGCTAATTTTTCTCATAGTAGTACAGCCACGTTCATCATCTTGTTTACAGAACCAATTTGAATTCAGGCTCCTAAATGAAAGTAATTTAGTTGGCAAAGTATAATAAAATCCTAGGAGTGCTAATTCCACGAGGCTGTACAGCTGTTATGGATTCCTGCTAATTAAGCATTTGCTATAATTTTCTGATTGGCCAGCGTCATAGCCTGTAGCTCCAGACGAGCATTGTCCCACAATCCAATTTGTACTGTAATAATGGTTTTTCTTACTGTTGCTGATGTGTTTCTACATCACTGATTCTCAATTATCTTCCTGTAGAATGCTAGCTTAAATACAATATTGTCAGTATTTGCAAAGAGATATAGCTAAATAAAAAACTTGCTTTTGTCTTCCATATTTTTCCTGCTATCAAAAACAAACCTTATCAGTTAATAACTCTGATACCTGTTACTGGGTATAATCCATGATTCCTCTCCCATCTTCCCTCATTAACAAGTTCACCTCAAAATGTGGAAGAATTGGACAGTTTCTGAAAGCGAGTTCACTGCCTAGTTCATTTTACCTAGATTAGTGATCATTGAACATTCTTTTGTTCCAAAACACCTCATAATTCGGACTCAGCAGTAATTGTGGCATCTTGAACCATCAATAACCAGAAGATTGTCCACATCAGACTCCCTTTGTGTAACAAAATAAAGGAAATCTTGATAAGACCTTTTTCAGAACCATCTTCCTAATCACAAAACAATGAGTAGACTAATCCTCTCTGTCACAACCCCCGCCCCCACCCCCAACGCCCCCACCCCCAACCCCCGCACCGCCAGACAGAGAGAGACAGATTTCTTTTAGGCAAAACCTCTAATTAGATTGCAACATCACAGATTTGGAGAGTATGTTAGGATAATTAAAGCTAGCTGCTAGAACAAACCACCCCTAATTTTCAGTGTCTTAACACTGTAGGTTTATTTCTCACACAAAGTGCACAGCAGCTGTTCTGATTGGGTGGCTCCCCTGAGCAGCTCAACTCCCACAGGTAATTCGGGTACCCAGATTCCTTTCACATGTGGCTCTGGCATCTTGTGACTCTAAGTAGCACAGGTGTCATCCATTTGAGGACAGGTTGAGAAAAAACAGAATCACACATGATAATTGACCTTGGCTTGGAATACACACATCGGTTTTGCTCACATTTCTTTAAGAACTAGTCATATGGTCCTACCTTGATGCCAAGAGGGGCTGCTCAATGGAGT
The DNA here is from genome assembly GCF_000442215.2 of Lipotes vexillifer. Taxonomy (NCBI): domain Eukaryota; kingdom Metazoa; phylum Chordata; class Mammalia; order Artiodactyla; family Lipotidae; genus Lipotes; species Lipotes vexillifer. The sequence goes on along the minus strand of NW_006789324.1, from coordinate 2,318,932 downwards.
CCTGATTGCACAGCTGCTTCACAAGATTCTACACCGTGGAAGGAGAACACGAATCTTTGTTAGTGGCTAGCCATCTCTGTTACAGATGGCGAGGGTTGGTTTTATAAAATGTTATGAATTCATCTTCAAATGGACTTTAAATTACTTGTGCCAGAGCCCTAGTATTAAAAGAAAATGGATAACGTATCCGCCTAAAATAAAAGAATCTTAAAAGTTGGAAAGGACGTTGGAAACGTTTAGGCTTAGAGTCCTATCTTCTAATATGAAGAAACCGAGGTCCATGGAAATGAAGCAAGGCATCGCCCAGTCATACAGTCAAGTTTGTAGAAAGGCTACGTCTAGAAAAACCACAGTTTTGCTATTGCACCATTCTTTTGAGTGATTCCAAATTATTTTTAATTTCATGGCATAAAGAACTACTCTGAAGATTTTATGTGCAATTCAAATCTTCAATATAATTTATGTTTTAATTTAAAATGTAATTTTGTCTTTCAGAACTGCAAGATCTAATAAATGCCCAGAACATGACTTTTATGGAAAAGTTGACTAAAGAATTACTATTAGAAGTGATATAATTAATGGCCCTTAATTAGCTTTAATCTAAGATTAGCTTTATTAGCTTTATCTAAGATTAACGAACCCCAAATCTTTGCTGTTAGCTTATAAATCCACAAAGCTACATTTGTTCTTCAATCTTTTTAATGAAAATGTTAATATCTAAAGCCACTAGAGGGCCCTCCATCACAGTCTATGAGCACGACGATCTCAGCCCTGCAGTGTTGATTGGCTTTACAAAGTCAGAGAAGATTATACATCTGGCTGAATGTGTAAACACTGTAAATCATTTGGTTGCCTAGTGCCTTGACATTGTGTGATCTTGGGGTGAGCATCCTTGTTTCATGGTATCTACAGTGTAGCCATTTTCATTTCTCAAGGTTTCATTTTGAAGGTATTATAATAGCATCATCCATTTATAGTTACAGTTCTAAATGCTATACATAACAGTATAACATTAAATCCCCACAACAACACTGAAAGAAGTTTTATTATCCCCATTTTAAACTTAGCTTTAGGAGACTGGTACAAGATGTTGGAGTAGAAGGACAGGTGCTCACTCTCTCTTGCAAGAGCACCAGAATCACAAGTAACTGCTGAACAATCATCGACAGGAAGACACTGGAACTCACGAAAAAAGACACCCCACATCCAAAGACAAAGGAGAAGCTGCAGTGAGATGGTAGGAGGGGTGCAATCACAATAAAATCATATCCCATAACCACTGGGTGGGTGACTCACAAACTGGAGAACAATTATACCACAGAAGCCTACCCAGTGGAGTGAAGGTTCTGAGCTCCACGTCAGGCCTCCCAACCTCGGGGTCTGGAAATGGGAGGAGGAATTCCCAGAGAATCAGACTTTGAAGGCTAGCGGGATTTGACTGCAGGACTTTGACAGGACTGGGGGAAACAGAGACTCCACTCTTGGAAGGCACACACAAAACAGTGTGTGCATCAGGACCCAGGGGAAGGAGTAGTGACAGCAGAGGAGACTGAAGCAGACCAACCTGCTTGTGTTGGAGGATCTCCTGCAGAGGCAGGGGGAGGCTGTGTCTCACAATGGGGACACGGACACTGGCAGCAGAAGTTCTGGAAAGTACTATTTGGCAGGAGCCCTCCCAGAGTCTGCCATTGGCCCCTCCAAAGAGCCTGCAGACTCCAGTGCTGGGTCACCTCAGGCCAAACAACCAACAGGGAGGGAACTCAGCCCCACCCAACAGCAGACAAGTGGATTAAAGTTTTACTGAACTCTGCCCACCAGAGTAATACCCAGCTCTACCCACCAGAAGTCCCTTCCATCAGGAAGCTTGCACAAGCCTCTTAGATAGCCTCATCCACCAGAGGGCAGACAGCAGAAGCAAGAAGAACTACAATCCTTCAGCCTGTGAAAGAAAACCACATTCACAGAAAGACAGACAAAATGAAAAGGCAGAGGAATATGTACCAGATGTAGGAACAAGATAAAACCCAGGAATATCAACTAAATGAAGTGGAACTAGGCAATGTTCCAGAAAAAAAACTCAGAATAATGATGGTAAAGATGATCCAGGACCTCGAAAAAGAATGAAGGCAAAGATCGAGAAGATGCAAGGAATGTTTAACAAAGATCTAGAAGAATTAAAGAACAAACACCTATAAGAATAAAAGAACAAACAAACAGAGATGAACAATACAATAACTGAAATGAAAAATACACTAGAAGGAATCAATAGCAGAATAACTGAGGCAGAAGAACAGATAAATGACCTGGAAGACAGAACGGTGGAAATCACTGCCACGGAACAGAAGAAAAAAGAACGAAAAGAAATGAAGACAGCCTAAGAGACCTCTGGGACAACATTAAATGCAGCAACATCAACATTATAGGGGTCCCAGAAGGAGAAAAGAGAAAGAAAGGACCTCAGAAAATATTTTAAAAGATTATAGTCGAAAACTTCCCTAACATGGGAAAGAAAATAGCTACCCAAGTCCAGGAAGCACAGAGAGCCCCAGGAAGGATAAACCCAAGATTAAACATGCCGAGACACATAGTAATCAAACTGAAAAAAATTAAAGACAAAGAAAAATTATTAAAAGCAACAGGGAAAAATGACAAATAACATACAAGTGAACTCCCATAAGGTTAACAGGTGATTTCTCAGCAGAAACTCTACAAGCCAGAAGCAAGTGGCATGATATATTTAAAGTGATGAAAGGGAAGAACCTACAGCGAAGATTACTCCACCCGGCAAAGATCTCATTCAGATTCGATGGAGATTGAAAGCTTTACAGACAGCAAAAGCTAAGAGAATTCAGCACCACCAAACCAGCTCTACAACAAATGGTAAAGGAACTTCTCTAAGTAGGAAACACAAGAGAAGAAAACGACCTACAAAAACAAACCCAAAACAATTAAGAAAATGGTAATAGGAACATACATATTGATAACTACCTTAAATGTGAATGGATCAAATGCTCCAACCAAAAGACACAGGCTCGCTGAAAGGATACAAAAACAAGACCCCTATATATGCTGTCTACAAGAGACCCACTTCAGACCTAGGGACACATACAGACTGAAACTGAGGGGAGGGAAAAGGTATTCCATGTAAATGGAAATCAAAAGAAAGCTGCAGTAGCAATACTCATATCAGATAAAATAGACTTAATAAAGAATGTTACAAGAGACAAGGAAGGACACTTCATAATGATCAAGGGATCAATCCAAGAAGAAGATATAACAATTATAAATATATATGCACCCAACACAGGAGCACCTCAATACATAAGGCAACTGCTAACAGCTGTAAAAGAGGAAATTGACAGTAACACAATAGTAGTGGGGGACTTTAACACCTCACTGACACCAATGGACAGATTATCCAGACAGAAAATTAATAAGGAAACACAAGCTTTAAATGACACAATAGACCAGACAGATTTAATTGATACTTATAGGACATTCCATCCAAAAACAGCAGATATCACAGTTTCTTCTCAAGTGTGCACAGAACGTTCTCCAGGGTATATCACATCTTGGGTCACAAAACAAGCCTCAGTAAGTTTAAGAAAATTGAAATCATATCAAGCATCTTTTCTAACCACAACGCTATGAGATTAGAAATCAATTACAGGGAAAAAAACGTAAAAACCCCAAACACATGGAGGTTGAACAATACGTTACTAAATAACCAAGAGATCACTGAAGAAATCAAAGAGGAATTCAAAAATTACCTGGAGACAAATGACAACAAAAACACGATGATCCAAAACCTATGGGATGCAGCAAAAGCAGTTCTAAGAGGGAAGTTTAGAGCAATACAATCCTACCTCAGGAAACAACAAACATCTCAAATAAACAATCTAACCTTACACCTAAAGGAATTAGAGAAAGAAGAACAAAAAAACCCCAAAGTTAGTAGAAGGAAAGAAATCATAAAGATCAGAGCAGAAATAAATGAAATAGAAACAAAGAAAACAATAGCCAAGATCAATAAAGCTAAAAGCTGGTTCTTTGAGAAGATAAACAAAATTGATAGAACTTTAGCCAGACTCATCGAGAAAAAGAGGTAGAGAACTCAAATCAATAAAATTAGAAATGAAAAAGAAGTTACAATGGACATTGCAGAAATACAAAGCATCCTGAGAGACTACTACAAGCAACTCTATGCCAATAGAATGGACAACCTGGAAGAAATGGACAAATCGTTGGAAAGGTATAACTTTCCAAGACTGAAGCAGGAAGAAATATAAATTATGAACAGACCAATCACAAGTGATTGAAACTGTGATAAAAATTCTTCCAACAAACAAAAGTCCAGGACCAGATGGCTTCACAGGTGAATTCTATCAAACATTTAGAGAAGAGCTAACACCCATCCTTCTCCAACTCTTCTAAAAAATTGCAGAGGAAGGAACACTCCCAAACCCATTCTACAAGGCCACCATCACCCTGATACCAAAACCAGACAAAGATACTACAAAAAAAATTACAGACCAATATCACTGATGAATATAGATGCAAACGTCCTCAACCAAATACTAGCAAACAGAATCCAACAACACATTAAAAGGATCATACACCATGACCACGTGGGATTTATCCCAGGGATGCAACGATTCTTCACTATATGCAAATTAATCAATGTGATACATCATATTAACCAATTGAAGAATAAAAACCATATGATCATCTCAATAGATGCAGAAAAAGCTTTTGACAAAACTCAACACCCAGTTATGATAAAAGCTCTCCAGAAAGAGGGCATAGAGGGAACCTACCTCAACATCATAAAAGCCATATACAACAAACTCACAACCAGCATCATTATCAATGGTGAAAAACTGAAAGCATTTCCTCTAAGATCAGGAACAAGACAAGGATGTTCACTTTCACCACTCTTATTCAACATAGTTTTGGAAGTCCTAGCCACAGCAGTCAGAGAAGAAAAAGAAATAAAAGTAATACAAATAGGAAAAAAGAAGTAAATCTGTCACTGTTTGCAGATGACATAATACTATACATAGAAAATCCTAAAGATGCCACCAGAAAACTACTAGAGCTAATCGATGAATTTGGTAAAGTTGCAGGATACAAAATTAATGCACAGAAAGCTCTTCCATTCCTATACACTAATAACAAAAGATCAGAAAGAGAAATTAAGGATACAGTCCCATTCACCATTACAACAAAAAGAATAAAATACCAAGGAATAATCCTACCCAAGGAGGTAAAAGACCTTACTCAGAAAACGATAAGACACTGATGAAAGAAATCAAAGATGACACAAACAGATGGAGAGATATAACATGTTCTTGGATTGGAAGGATCAATATTTTGAAAATGACTATACTACACAAAGCAATCTGCAGATTCAATGCAATCACTATCAAATTACCAATGGCATTTTTTACAGAACTAGAACAAAACAATCTTAAAATTTGTATGGAGACACAAAAGACTCCAAATAGCCGAAACAATCTTGAGGGTGAAAACAGAGCTGGAGGAATCAGTCTCTCTGATTTCAGACTATACTACAAAGCTACAGTAATCAAGACAATATGGTACTGGCACAAAAACAGAAATATAGATCAATGGAACAGGATAGAAAGCCCAGAGATAAACCCACGCACCTATGGTCAATTAATCTATGACAAAGGAGACAAGGATATACAATGGAGAAAAGACAGTCTCTTCAATAATTGGTGCTGGGAAAACTGGACAGCTACATGTAAAAGAATTAAATTAGAACACTCCCTAACACCATACACAAAAATAAACTCATAATGGATTAGAGACTTAAATGTAAGACCAGACACTATAAAACTATTAGAGGAAAACATAGGAAGAATACTCTTTGACATAAGTCACAGAAAGATCTTTTTTGACCCACCTCCTAGAGTAATGGAAATAAAACCAAAAATAAACAAATGGGACCTAATGGAACTTAAAAGCTTTTGCACAGCAAGGGAAACTACAAACAAGACAAAAAGACAACCCTCAGAATGGTAGAAAATATTTGCAAATGAAGCAAAAGACAGAGGATTAACTTCCAAAATATATAAACAGCTCATGCAGCTCAATATTAAAAAAACAAACAACCCAATCCAAAAATGGGCAGAAGACCTAAATAGACATTTCTCCAAAGAGGACATACAGATGGCACATGAAAAGCTGCTCAACATCACTAATTATTAGAGAAATGCAAATCAAAACTACAATGAGGTATCGCCTCACACTATTTAGAATGGGCATCATCAGAAAATCTACAAAAAACAAATGATGGAGAAGGTGTGGAGAAAAGGGAACCCTCTTGTACTGTTGGTGGGAATGTAAATTGATACAGCCACTATGGAGAACAGTATGGAGGTTCCTTAAAAACTACAAATAGAATTATCATATGACTCAGCAATCCCACTACTGGGCATATACCCAGAGGAAACCATCATTCAAAAAAACACATGCACCCCAATGTTCATTGCAGCACTATTTACAATAGCCAGGTCATGGAAGCAACCTAAATGCCCATTGACAGATGAATGGATAAAGAAGATGTGGTACATATATACAATGGAATATTACTCGGCCATAAAAAAGAACAAAATTGTGTCATTTGTAGAGATGTGGATGGATCTAGAGACTGTCATACAGAGTGAAGTAAGTCAGAAAGAGAAAAACAAATATCGTATATTAACGCATATATGTGGAACCTAGAAAAATGGTACAGATGAACCGGTTTGCAAGACAGAAATAAAGACACAGATGTAGAGAACGAATGTATGGATACCAAGGGGGGAAAGTGGGGGCGTGTTCTGGTGGTGCTGGGATGAATTGCGAGATTGGGATTGACGTATATACACTAATATGTATAAAATAAATAACTAATAAGAACCTGCTGCTATAAAAAATAAATTAATTAAATTAAATTTAAAAATAATATAAAGTAAACTTAGCTTTAGGGAATTCCCTGGAGGTCCAGTGGTTAGGACTTGGCGCTTTCACTGCCAAGGGCTCGGGTTCAACCGCTGGTTGGGGAACTAAGATCCCGCAAGCTGCATGGCACAGCCAAAGATAGATAGATAGATAGATAGATAGATAGATAGATATAGATAGATGATAGTGAAGTAAGTCAGAAAGAGAAAAACAAAATATAGATAGGTAGATGATAGATAGATAGATATAGATAGATGATAGATTGATAGATAGATAGATAGATAGATAGATATAGATAGGTAGATGATAGATAGATAGATATAGATAGATGATAGATTGATAGATAGATAGATAGATAGATAGATATAGATAGGTAGATGATAGATAGATAGATATAGATAGATGATAGATTGATAGATATAGATAGATGATAGATTGATAGATAGATAGATATAGGTAGATGATAGATAGATAGATAGATAGATAGATAGATAGATAGATAGATAATAAACTTAGCTTTAGAATGTTTAGGTAACTTACCCAAGGTCTTGCAGTGAGAAGTAGCAGAAACAGATTCAAACTGAGATCCATATGATTCCACAATCAGCTCTCCAGACTATCATGTTATTGGTTTCAGAGCTGCAAGAAACCTAAGGAACACTTTAGTTCAATCTCTTCATTTTTGGTTGGGAGAACTAATACCCAAAGATGAAGTGACTTGTCCAAGTCACAAACCCAGTCAAGGCCAGATTGGGAAGTCAAGGTCTTCCCATTGCCAGGGCTCCTGGATCACACCTCATGGTAATCCCTGACTTCTCTGCATAACCAAAGAAATCCTGTGCTCATAGACTCTGCACCATATTGTACCCTAACACAGCCGATTAAGCCGTGGGATTATTAGTCTGTTACCTAAGAACAGAAGAAATGGGCCTCATGGATAGAAATTTGCTCCAACATGGTTCCCTGTCTTTTCCATTACAGCCAAGCCTGGGAGAAGTGAATAAATAAAAACATCTTGCATTTTTAAAAGGAATTAATCTCTCTGCCTCCAACAGGTCCCCCTGCCTCCTCCATATTGCAGCCAGAAGGATTTTTTTTTATGAAGCACAAATCTGAGCATGTCATTTCTTGGCTTAAAATTCTCCAGTGGCTCACCAAACTTTCTGCACCAAGTCCAACATGGAAGCTGAGAAGACTGTTATGATGTGCCCTTATCTATTCTCCACCTCACCTCTTACCAGCCCCCTGCCCTTCCAATCCAACACACACACACACACACACACACACACACACACACACACTTGCACTCTTTTCTCTAATCATACTGAACCACTGGGTGAATCCAAACACGTGCAGCTCCACCCTGCAGCCTATCCATGCCTTTCCCCTACATGGGACACCTCCCCTTGTCCCACCGTTGTCTTACTTCCATGTGAACTTCAAACTCAAACACCACCTCTGCCCTAGAAGCCTGCTCTTCATTCTTCTACTCTTCCACTCTTCCCTTCAGACTGGGTTGATCCTTTCAGCTGAGCCCCTCTGACACCCTCTTCTTACCTCAGTCACGGTCCCAGGCATGCTGGCTTTCACTTGTCTCTGGTTTTCTGCCACATTCACGGTCCTCTGAGCTTCTGAATAGCATGGACCCTAACTTTTTAAACTTTGTATCCGCAGTGCCTATGATACCTAGTATGAATTAATAAGGCACCGAATGGCAGTTTGATGAATGAATAAAGGATTGAATGAATGAAAGAAAACAATAAGAAAAAACGGAAGGCAGATCTTTTGGGGGAGGGGCTGGGGCGAATCAGTTTTTTCACACTCAGATGCCAGGTGTTTTTGTTTCCTATTATAAGGAGGAAAAAAGAATTGAGGCAGGAATGTTTGTTCAGAAAATGAGCCCCAGAGTGGGGCGGAGGGCGGGTGGAGCAGAGGGCCTGGGAGAAGCAGCATCTCTTCATTAGCGTAAGTGCGTTGAGAGCTTTTGGAGACATGAATCAACCGATTAGCAAGCGTTGCTTGCTCCAGAAGACGCATCCTCCTGCAGTTTCCTCAGAAACACAGACAGGTGAGATTATAACACTATAAACGTAACTGCATTTTCTAATCAAAAGTGCAATAGAACTTGGATAATTATGAGGCTTCAGTAACTTTACCATTTTACATCCTGTGTATTTTCATCACTGAAAGCTGGTGTGGGGTGGAGGGGTGGTGCTCAAGCACTCTGATCCATCACATTGTGTTCTTTTCCATGGCACCTACACATGGAGAAAACAACTCGGAGTGGTAGAGCAGGCAATGAGATAGCCTTCATTTCAAGATGACAAAGATGTCTCGGTAATTTGAGGTCAGGCAGCGAAGTGGGCTCCCTATTCTGTGGGCAAGTGGTATTTCTCTGTCAGGCAAATGGGGAGCACAGGGCATCAACCTTAGACCTGGCTGAGTGGTGCATGTGAGGCAGCGGCAGCTCACATCCAAGCCCTTTCTCCACTTTGATGGATGCACCTGAACAGCACTATCTTTTCATCCAGGGAGTCAGCATAGCCCCAGGTGAAAGGGAGGGCGACCTAAGTGTCCACGGACAGATGAATGGATAAAGAAGAGGTGGCACATATATACAATGGAATATTACTCAGCCATAAAAAGAAACGAAATTGAGTTATTTGTAGTGAGGTGGATGGACCTAGAGTCTGTCATACAGAGTGAAGTAAGTCAGAAAGAGAAAAACAAATACTGTATGCTAACACATATATATGGGATCTAAAAAAAAAAAAAGGTCATGAAGAACCTAGGGGCAGGACAGGAATAAAGACGCAGACGTAGAGAAGGGACTTAAGGACATGGGGAGGGGGAAGGGTAAGCTGGGACAAAGTGAAAGAGTGGTATGGACATATATACACTACCAAATGTAAAATAGATAGCTAGTGGGAAGCAGCCACATGGCACAGGGAGATCAGCTCGGTGCTTTGTGACCGCCTAGGGGGGTGGGATAGGGAGGGGGGGAGGGAGACGCAAGAGGGAGGGGATATGGGGATATATATATACGTATAGCTGATTCCCTTTGTTATACAGCAGAAAGCAGAAACTAACACACCATTGTAAAGCAACTATACTCCAATAAAGATGTTTAAAAAATAATTAAAAAAAATAAAAATAAAAAAATAAAAGAAATTATGATTCAAAAGAAAAAAGGGAGGGCAGAGTGTGCTCCGGGCCGACTGGGATCTCTGGACCCAGAACTGACTGAACTCTTCTCTGTAGGAGAGAGAACATCTACAGTAAAAAACAGAGAAACAAAAGAAAAAACAGGACTTTGTGGGACTGGAGGGCTTTCTAATGGCTGCAGAAGGAAAAGAAAGGATCCTGTCAAGCCTAACCCCCTCCCCAAGATTTATGTGTGCAACTGTCCTTCCTCCTGGCCCTCAGACAGAGGACCCAGCTGTGCATTTTGCAAGGTTCCGTGTAGCAGGTATTTTTTTTTTAATTTTGCGGAGCAGGCCACTTGGAGGGAGCCCTGGATTTCTAGACAAAAGATAGCTCTGTAAAATGGAGAGCAGAATTTGGACAGTCAGAGAAAGGCATTCTGGGCAGAAGGTACTGGGGCAGCAGTGGCACAGTGACAAGAGAAGACAGTGCCACAAGGGGTGACATGAAGATTCCATGTGGCTTGTACACACTGCATGTGGTGCCACATGGATGTGGAAATCGGGTCAGACCTTGAGGGTGTCAGGAGCCATCCTAGAGAGAGGTGTATTCATAATCCTCATGAAAAGATTCAGGCAATCAACAGCCACCATCTTCAAATCCTAAGATGAAGAGATTCCACTAAGTCAGTAGTGTTCAGGCTTTTATTTAGCTAGAGATCTCTGTTTAAAGAAAAGCTTACATAAAGACCAAGCTATTATGACAGATGATAAACCAAGTATTATCTGTAAAACAGATAATAGCCCCAAAGTAGAAACAACCAATTGGCCATCAACTTGAAAATGGATAAACGAAATGTGGTCTATCCATACAGTGGATTGATATTCAGCCATTAAAAGGAATGAGGTACCGATAGATGCTACACAACAGAGAAGGGCCTTGAAAACATTGTGCTCAGTGAAAGAAGCCAATCACAATCCAAGCATATGAAATGTCCAGAATAGGCCAATGATAGAAACAGAAAGTAGATTAATGGTGGCTAGGGTCCTGGGGGAGGAAGGAATGGGGAGTGACTGTAATGGATATAGGGTTCCTATCTGGAATGATGAAAATGTTCAGGAATTAGATGGTGGCGATGATGATTGAACAACCTAGTGACTTTACTAAGAACCACTGAACATACTAAAAACCATACTTTAAGATGGTGAATTTTATGGTATGTGGATTTTTGTCTCAAAGCAAAACAAAACCAAAAACAGATAAAGCAGAACTGATGTGGGGAAGGGAGGAGACACTGTAGCCCTCCCAGCTGCCCTGATCATTTAGTGTCCTTTCCAATCTCCCATCCAGAGCTTTCAAGCCTGGCTTCCAGAGCCCTGGGGAACCAAGTAGGAGAAAAAGTAAGGGTCCTAAAATTGAGAAAGTAAACTCTCACTTAATTCTCCTGTTTCCCCCCCCAATCCAGAAAAGTTCTGCTTCCCCCTCTCCGGATGCCAAACAGGCAGTGACCTAGTGGCGTTAGGGAGGGTCAGTTACCTGCCAAGGGAGCAGGAAGGCACTGAGAGGTAACTGCTTCTTAAAAGTACGTTTTACCCGTCCTCACCTCCTTAGCCTCATCTTCATCTCTAATTCCAGCTGCGCTGCATGCTATAAATTCCTGAGCCCTGATGGGTGGGAGAGGTTCTACAAGGCAAATGGGTTACTTCTCACCTTACCCTGACTTTCCTAGGTCTGCTAAGTCAGGCCTCTCCTGCTTATCTGCTACATCACACCTGTCAGTACAAACCAACCACTACCACCTTGCTGTGCTTTACGGGTGTTCCAGGAGGGAACGGAGGTTAACTGTGCATAATCTTTCATCTTTAACCCAGAGTCTGCCATGGTTTTCTGTATTTCTTAAATTCCCTTCAATTAGCACACATTAATTTTATAATTGGGGGAAAAAAAAGAAGGAGAAAGATGAACATTTTGGAGGTCAGTTTGAAATCATTTGGAAAGTGCAAACAGATTCGAGAGAGAGGCAGGAGTCCAGAGAGACGGAAGGGCAGGGGTGCCATTGGCAGATATCTGCAGTCGGAGATCAGAAACAGGTTCGATGGTGATCAGCCAGAGGATCAGCTCCATCCTTAGGGGAGGGATTCATCTTTGAGCTATGACCACAGGGCACATGGGGAAAGCCCAGCTTTCCAGAATGACCAGTAGGGTGTGCAGTGTCACCAGGGCCTGACCCAATGCCCCAGGTGGCCCTGACCTTGGAAGCTGGAGCCACTTGACACCCTGCTGCCCTGCACCCAGGCTCAGCCCTTCCCTATACCAGAACCAGTTCTAACTTAATGGGAGTGGGTGAGATACAGGACATCCTGGGCTCTGGAGTGGTTAGCATCCAGGAAGCCATAAATTCCCTTCTGACTCACACCTCAACCCTAATAACCATCCAGTGAAAAAGGTCTCACCTTACAGTCCAATTCTAGCACGAGCCTACACAAACACGCTTCTATATTTTTTAATTTAATTTAATTTATTTTTTTATACAGCAGGTTCTTATTAGTCATCCATTTTATACACATCAGTGTATACATGTCAATCCCAATCGCCCAATTCAGCACGGCACCCCCTCCACTTTCCCCCCTTGGTGTCCATACGTTTGTTCTCTACATCTATGTCTCAATTTCTGCCCTGCAAACTGGTTCATCTGTACCATTTCTCTAGGTTCCACATACATGCATTAATATATGGTATTTGTTTTTCTCTTTCTGACTTACTTCACACTGTATGACAGTCTCTAGATCCATCCACGTCTCTACAAATGACCCAATATCGTTCCTTTTTATGGCCGAGTAATATTCCATTGTATGTATGTACCACATCTTCTTTATCCATTCGTCTGTCGATGGGCATTTAGGTTGCTTCCATGACCTGGTTATTGTAAATAGGACTGCAATGAACATTGGGGTGCATGTGTCATTTTGAATTTACCCAAACACACTTCTAAGTCCACATGCTGTTGGGCCTTCCACCGAGGCCTGAAATCTAAGCCAGAACGCACACCTGGTAGCTAGATCCCTGTTACCTGCTGCCAATCGTCTCTGATAAGCCCTTTGATGTTTCTCCAGACCCCCCACCCACCTCTCAACCAGAACCGAAGTGCTGCTTCACCCAGGCACGTTCATGATCAACAAGACAGTTAAAGTAGCCAACATCGTCTCCACCCCTGGAGGCTTGAGGTCATGACTCAGCAGTAAGAGAAAGAAGTGTGCCTTACCTGAGACAGCTGCTCCAGATTTACCCTCAAATGGATCTCAACCCCTAGGCTTAGCCCAGACCTGGCTAGTCTTTCTGGAGATTTCTGGGGCACTTAAAAGCTTGATGATTTCTTCCCAATGCCAGTAGACACACTTTCCTCTTGCCCACTGTAGACCTGGGAAGGTCCTATCTAGAGCTTGCTCAGCCAGTTTTGCTATGTAAACTCAGAGGCCATAATACACATGAGCCATAATAATGAGATTGCATTTCCTATAATCGGATCTTACTGGTTCTCTACTAGTAATTAAAATAAGTGCTGTTAAAAGGTTAAAGCCAGTGAGGGGCCAAGGGAGTCCTAGGGTCAGGCAGGAGAAACAGACGACACATCTAAGAAAGACATCTTCCTGGCTGTTGTTATTTTTGTGGCACTGCCCAGGTTAAATCCATGCCACCACTCACTTGGTGTCTGACCTTGGGCAATCTCAGGCACCAATACTGCCTAACTCATAAGGTTGTTGAAAGGAATAAATGAGTTAATACATGCAAAACAGTTAGGACAATTCCTGGGATGAAGCAGGAGCTCAGTAAATGTTACTTATCATCATTATTGCCTTTATCATTCTTATTATGATTATAAATGATATTAGTATTATTATTTAAATACTATTATTTATTTATCACTATTATTTAAATATTATTTAAATCAGTCAAGTTTCCGTGTGGGAAAGAGAAACCACTGTAGGTGTTTTATGCAAGAGGAGATTTAACACAGGAAATTAGATGCTTACAAAACCACTGGAAAAAGAGTGAAGGTGTGGACACCAGCCAAGGCCTCCAGGAATGACCACCGGGTGATTCGCTAGGACCTCTGAAGCTGCCACTGGAGCCTGCTGGAATTAGAATCCCACCACTGCTGCTTCCGCTGCCCCTGAGTGTGGGGAGGCCATGGTAGTGACCACCCAGGGGTCAAGATGCCAGTGAAGGAGCCCTCGTCAGCAGCGGACGGACACCAAAAGGCACAGAAAACTCTCATCTCTACACTTGCAGTAACAACATCCCAAAGAGGCAGGAAGATGGGTTTCTCCTCACTTCCACCTGCCAGGTCTCCTGAAAGAATATGTAAATGGCAGGACCTAATTGGCGTGTGAAACTCTGAGAGCCTGGGAAGCGCAGTTGTTCATTTTCCAACTGTTCCAACGAGAAGGAACAGGAACAGAGGTGGGGAGAGACAATCCACGCAGGCAACTGAATGAGAAGACCGTCCTAAGCAGAAGACACACCTCTGTCTAGAGAGTGTGGGCCTCGCCTGAAGGGGGAAACCATTCCTAATGTCGGTGCCTCAAACCAGATGAGGATAGAAAAGGCACGTATGTATGAGCAGAGTGGGTCTCACTCTCTTGGCCTTCACCATGAAGTTGGGTCTGTTATGAGCAGAAAGATATCATCTAAGAAAACACAGGAGAAAGTTCTTATAATGCTTGGCTTTCAGGCAAAGCACAAAACCCAGAAGCCACAAGAAAAAAGATGGACCTATTTAACCAAAGAAAAAACCTAAAATAAAAATACAAGCCGGAAGAAATGGACAAATTCTTAGAAATGCACAAACTACCAAGACTGAATCAGGAAGAAATAGAAAATATGAACAGACCAATCACAAACACTGAAATTGAAACTGTGATTAAAAATCTTCCAACAAACAAAAGCCCAGGACCAGATGGCTTCACAGGCGAATTCTATCAAACATTTAGAGAAGAGCTAACACCTATCCTTCTCAAACTCTTCCAAAATATAGCAGAGGGAGGAACACTCCCAAACTCATTCTACGAGGCCACCATCACCTTGATACCAAAACCAGACAAGGATGTCACAAAGAAAGAAAACTACAGGCCAATATCACTGATGAACATAGATGCAAAAATCCTCAACAAAATACTAGCAAACAGAATCCAACAGCACATTAAAAGGATCATACACCATGATCAAGTGGGGTTTATTCCAGGAATGCAAGGATTCTTCAATATACGCAAATCTATCAATGTGATTAACCATATTAACAAATTGAAGGAGAAAAACCATATGATCATCTCAATAGATGCAGAGAAAGCTTTTGACAAAATTCAACACCCATTTATGATAAAAACCCTGCAGAAAGTAGGTGTAGAGGGAACTTTCCTCAATATAATAAAGGCCGTATATGACAAGCCCACAGCCAACATCATCCTCAATGGCGAAAAACTGAAAGCATTTCCACTAAGGTCAGGAACAAGACAAGGTTGCCCACTCTCACCACTCTTATTCAACATAGTTTTGGAAGTTTTAGCCACAGCAATCAGAGAAGAAAAGGAAATAAAAGGAATCCAAATCGGAAAAGAAGAAGTAAAGCTGTCACTGTTTGCAGATGACATGATACTATACATAGAGAATCCTAAAGATGCTACCAGAAAACTACTAGAGCTAATCAATGAATTTGGTAAAGTAGCAGGATACAAAATTAATGCACAGAAATCTCTGGCATTCCTATATACTAACGATGAAAAATCTGAAAGTGAAATCAAGAAAACACTCCCATTTACCATTGCAACAAAAAGAATAAAATATCTAGGAATAAACCTACCTAAGGAGACAAAAGACCTGTATGCAGAAAATTATAAGACACTGATGAAAGAAATTAAAGATGATACAAACAGATGGAGAGATATACCATGTTCTTGGATTGGAAGAATCAACATTGTGAAAATGACTCTACTCCCCAAAGCAATCTATAGATTCAATGCAATCCCTATCAAACTACCACTGGCATTTTTCACAGAACTAGAACAAAAAATTTCACAATTTGTATGGAAACACAAAAGACCCCGAATAGCCAAAGCAATCTTGAGAACAAAAAATGGAGCTGGAGGAATCAGGCTGCCTGACTTCAGACTATACTACAAAGCTACAGTAATCAAGACAGTATGGTACTGGCACAAAAACAGAAAGATAGATCAATGGAATAGGATAGAAAGCCCAGAGATAAACCCATGCACATATGGTCACCTTATCTTTGATAAAGGTGGCAGGAATATACAGTGGAGAAAGGACAGCCCCTTCAATAAGTGGTGCTGGGAAAACTGGACAGGTACATGTAAAAGTATGAGATTAGATCACTCCCTAACACCATACACAAAAATAAGCTCAAAATGGATTAAAGACCTAAATGTAAGGCCAGAAACTATCAAACTCTTAGAGGAAAACATAGGCAGAACACTCTATGACATAAATCACAGCAAGATCCTTCTTGACCCATCTCCTAGAGTAATGGAGATAAAAACAAAAATAAACAAATGGGACCTAATGAAACTTCAAAGCTTTTGCACAGCAAAGGAAACCATAAACAAGACCAAAAGACAGCCCTCAGAATGGGAGAAAATATTTGCAAATGAATCAACTGACAAAGGATTAATCTCTAAAATTTACAGGCAGCTCATGCAGCTCAATAACAAAAAAATAAACAACCCAATCCAAAAATGGGCAGAAGACCTAAATAGACATTTCTCCAAAGAAGATATACAGACTGCCAACAAACACATGAAAGAATGCTCAACATCATTAATCATTAGAGAAATGGTTCTCTGTGGCTGCCTGGAGGGGGGGGATAGGGAGGGTGGGAGAGAGGGAGACAAAGAGGGAAGAGATATGGGAACATATGTATATGTATAACTGATTCACTCTGTTATAAAGCAGAAACTAACACACCATTGTAAAGCAATTATACCCCAATAAAGATGTTAAAAAAAAAAAATATTGGTTACTCTCAGTAATTGGAGGGCATTGTTTATGGTGACCTTAGAGAAGAGGCTTTCTTCCAGGCAGATCAGAAAAAGTTTCTGACTCTGAATATCAAATTCCCTACCACCCAATTTGCCAGTCAGAGCTAGTCTAGATTTCTCTCTAGTTTCCTACATTAAAAGGGTTGTGATGGGTTCATAGAAAACTTTCCTTGGTCCCACCTCCATCAAGTCATGGGGAGCTGCATTAGAGACAATATCCTAGCATACTTCACATATCTCTGTGTTGCTCTAAAGCAACTGAAGGCCAAGGAAGGTTTCAGTAGCTGCAGGAAACAAATACACACAATATTACTTCATAGCATAACATTAAGACCAACTTTAAAAAAAAAACAAGGTCATCTTTATTACCCCCTTTTTTCTCTCAGAATTTTATTGATGGTCCTAGACAGCATGATAAGATCAGGAAAGAAATAAGAGGTATAAGGATTAGTAAGAAAGAAAAAAAAGTGTCACTATTTAAAGATGATATGATTTTCTAAAACCCATGAAAATCTATAACTTATGAAGGCTTATATGTATAAATCCATATGTGAAAGTCAACTGCATTTCTATACACCAGTATCAAAAATTAAGGTACTGAAAATAAATATATTATTTGTACACTTTAAGAATAAAACGTATGTAAGAGCTTTATGGATAAAAGTATAAAATTTAATTGTAAGATATTAACAAAATTGATGTTAAAGTTGCTGTGATAAAGATAGGGGCATATACCATCTTCATAGATAAGAATACTTAATATTCTAAAGATGTCAATTCTCCTCAACATTTTCTGTAGAGTCAAAGCAATTCCAGTCATACTCCCAAAGGGTTGTTGTTGTTTTTTTTGGTGAAACTCGTCATACTTTTGGAAAAAAAAAAAAGAAAAAAAAAGAATAAGGAGAAGAACTTGCTACACCAACTGTTAGGACTTATAAAGCTCTAGAAACCAAAGTGGTAAGGAATTGTCACAGGGATAGACAAACTAATAGGAGAGAATAGTGAGCCCAGAATAGAGCCAGGCAAATATGGGAGTTGGATACCTGACAGAGGTGGCATTATAAATCAGTGGGAGAGGTAATAAATAAATGGGGTAGGACAGTTAGCTATTCATATGGAAAAAACTACACACAAAAATCACCTGTTATAGAAAATATAAGAACATATTTTTATGGTCTTCGGGTAGGAAACCAGCTTTTCCTACCTAAAACCACAAAAGTCATAAAGAATTATATATGTAAATTTATATATGTAAAAGTTATATATGTGAAGAAGTCTAAGAAAATTAATGGAGAAACTAGAGAGGGAGGTGATTTTGTCCTGCATTTGACCAACAAATGGTCCCTATTTAGCCCAAATATAAAGAACTCTTAAAAATCAATAAGAAAAGCCGAACAACCTCATACAAGAATGGGCAAAAGGTATGAACAAGTAATTCCTAGAGAGGAATATGCCACCACCCTCCACAAAAAGATGCTCAAGCTCACTAGTAACCAAGGAAATTACAATTCAAAAAACAATGAAATGCCCTTTCCCTCCCATCTGATTGGCAAACATGTAAACGTCTGACAATACCTGGGTAGGTGTGGGGAAGTAGGCACTCTGATGCAAGGCTGGTGGGAGTGTCGATGGGTAATATAACTTTACAGAGAAACTTGGTGATATCTCTAAACTTGGAGCTGCATATATCTCTGACTCCACAGTTCCACTTCTCCAGGTACACATCCCAGAGACACTCGCAAGTGCTCATGGAGATACATAAAAAGATATTAATAGAAACACTGTTTATAAGAGCCAAAGAAAGGGAAGTGAGCTACGTATCCATAAAAAGGGAAGAATAACTAAAATGTGGTATGTTTGTACAATAAGATGCTATCAAGATGGACAAAATAAATTAACACATATCACTATGGAAAAAATCTGTAAACCATCAATAGGAGATTGTCATAGTTCAGCTTCCCAGGAAAACAGAACCCAGGACTCTGAGATTTGTCTGCAGGAGGTTTATTGGGAAGTGCTCTCTGGACCAATACTCGTGAGGGGTGAGGGAGGAAAAGATGGATGGACACAGAAAATCTGAAGAGATCTTAGCTAGTCCCATAATCATCTCTGGAGCTGGCATGGCTCCTCTTAGTTCTAGTTGTCAAAGGGCTCTGGGCATTTGTACTCCTGTATCCACCATCTTGGTTGCAAGCTGCCCGCAGGAAAGTAGTGTAGCCTTGGATAGGGCAACTTCTTTCCCCAGAGGGCAATTCTTGTACAAGACTCAGCTCTCCTGTAGCTAAGGACAGTATGCCGCCATTCTGAAGGGAATGACTTCAGAATGGCTGTGTACCATGCTATCCACTACAGAGGGAAAATCAGTTAATGAGTCAAGGAGAGGGGTTAGTATTAGAGTCTTCAGTTATTAATAGAGGTTTTTCCAGGTGGGTGAGGGGGAAAAGGCTCTTCGGACAGAGGACACAGCATACGCAACACACCAAGCTATGAAAAGTTTTCAGGTGACCTGCTCCAGTTGAATATTTCAATCCTATTATTTTAAAGGAGCTTTTGATAGAGTGTGGATATTAACTGTTTATTTAAATTGCAAATATTTCCTCTCAAACCTTGGCTTGTATTTTTTGTGTGTGTGTGTGTTTCTATTTTTATTTTGTACTTGATTTCCTTGACGTTATCTTTTTTTTTTTTAGTACTTTATTCACTATGTTTATTTAAATCTTTATGCTTTTTTTTTTAACATCTTTATTGGGGTATAATTGCTTTACAATGGTGTGTTAGTTTCTGCTTTATAACAGAGTGAATCAGTTATACATATACATATGTTCCCATATCTCTTCCCTCTTTGTCTCCCTCCCTCCCACCCTCCCTATCCCACCCCTCCAGACAGCCACAAAGAACCGAGCCGGTTTCCCTGTGCCATGCGGCTGCTTCCCACTGGCTATCTACCTTACGTTTGTTAGTATATATATGTCCATGTCTCTCTCTCGCCCTAACACACCTCACCCTTCCCCCTCCCCATATCCTCAAGTCTGTTCTCCAGTAGGTCTGTGTCTTTATTCCTGTTTTACCCCTAGGTTCTTCATAACATTTTTTTTTCTTAAATTCCATATATATGTGTTAGCATACGGTATTTGTCCTTCTCTTTCTGACTTACTTCACTCTGTATGACAGACTCTAGGTCTATCCACCTCATTACAAATAGCTCAATTTCGTTTCTTTTCATGGCTGAGTAATATTCCATTGTATATATGTGCCACATCTTCTTTATCCATTCATCCGACGATGGGCACTTAGGTTGTTTCCATCTCCAGGCTATTGTAAATAGAGCTGCAATGAACATTTTGGTACATGAGAGAGTAACCAATATTAAACATTGAGATTATTGGCATCCTTGGTACAGAGATCACTGACCAAGGATGCAAGACCCGGGAAGTGAGAATGAGCTCCTCTTGGACCAGAGGTGGCCAATGGCTATGCTTTGTGGAACCTTCTGATCTAAGCTTAATCAGACAGAAGCCCAACTTATTTCCATTGTTAAAGCTTAAGAAATTGGAAGAGGAGGAAGCTAAGTCTTGTCTCCATGAAAGGAAAGCACACAATATAAAACAGGTACCTACCAGCTGAGAACTTAATAGCTGCACACACATTTCGTATAAGGGAGGATAGAGACCACACTGGTGTTCATGCCTCTGGAGGGCAGTGGGGCGAAAGGAGCTCAAGTGATCCATAAAGTGAGCCTAATGTTCATAGGAGAATGTACAGGTAAAAGTGCCACCACATAATCAAATGCAGAGGGGCCCTGACAAAGCTGAGGCAGGAACATCTCCCAAGCACAAGTTGAGAACTCATCATTCTAACTTACTTGGAGCACAGAGGAAAGTAGACCAGGAGTGAAAGTGAACATGTGGGAGACGACAGTCTTGGGAAGCAAATACTGCAATGTCGCAGAGTCTCAATACTCATGTACAAGCCTATTAACCTTGACTGGTAGGAATTAGAACGGAAAGCTCATTGGAGGCCTGGGGAAGTAAAGAGCAGGCACCAGATAAAGAAAGCAAATAATACACATATGTCTTGATTCACTCAGACCTTCAGGGAACCTGAGAAAATATCACCACCCGGTTATACACTGTTTCACATGTAGTAATTTCTCTCCCAGGGAGAGGAGCTGGGGACACGGACTTGGTTTCCACCTTGTGGAAGATAAGCAGTACCATCTATCTCATTATTCATAGTAGTTATGATGAAGAAAGTTGCCGTGTACACTGAATTAGTGAATACTGAATCATTGCTCCTAAGGGAGATACAGGGTTGGGTTCCTACGAGCCCCTGGTCACAACATCTTCACCAACTGATCAATACATTACACTGTTGCAGGTGTGTTTCTGTTGAAAAACACCTTATTAACATACTCTATTGCTTCATTAATAGTGAACCACAGTCTCCAGCACTATAACTCAGGCCTGATCTGAGCTCATCTAGCATGTGTATTTTCTCCATCAGGGACATCACAGCCTTCTTACACATAGGAACACTTGAAAGCACTTCAGCACTACACTTGGGGGGCTATAGTAAACAGCAAAATCACCAGTCAAAAGCATAAAAATCTGAAAAACATGGCACTAAATAGACTATAAAAAGGACACGTTTATAATCCGAGCTGAAACAGGAAGGCAGAGCCTCGCCTTGTTGAACCTCAGCTGAGAATGTGAGGTTTGGGCGACTCAAATTATTTGCTGCTCTATGCATATCCACAAATGACCACAAAAGCACCTCAATTATTCCTTTTGGAGTTCTAAATACATTTTAGTGAGCGGGCAAATTCGTGCTCACTAAATCCATGAATGTGAAATAAATGAAATGAAATATGAAGTATTTCCAAATATGAAATATGAAATCCATGAATAACAAGGATAGACTCTACATCTTTTGTAGGCACACAAGATGTGCACATCTTGTGCACAGGATGTGAGGAGAAATATAAGCTCCAGAGAATTAGGGTGGGATCTTAGACACCTGTCAGGGAGGAGGAGACATAGCAGGGAAAGCCCTTGCACTCCTACTGTGGTGTATGATGAGGACCTTCTGCAAGCTCTCCCTGGAGCTGGTAGACTCACTCTCTTACACTTCTATTATAACCAGCTTTGCGTCTATCTCATATTATAGATAATATTATGCATAACTTCCTCTAGACTATGAGAGATCCTGGGTACAGGAAAATTATATACTTTGTGGTTTCCCACTACCAGGGCCTAGAGCATGGCAGGCACACAGCAAATGTCTTTTCAGTAAATATAAAGCTGGGAATCTTAAAACTGAGTTGCCCATGAGTAAGTATCCAATTTCATACAATGGCAAAGTACTTTTCACTTTGCAATGTACCTCACATCCATTGTGCTATTTAATCCTCACAGTGACCTTGCAAGAAAAGTATTGTTTTTCCTCTTTGTAGGTGAGGAAACATTTCCAGTCCAAACTGCTCTTCTGCACTCCAGGCCATGTTTCAGACATCTGGGATGACCCACGAGCATTCCAAGCATCATGCATCCAAAAAGGAATTCAGTGAACTCCCATTCCCCATTGATCCAAACCAGAACATGCTCATCCTCCAGAATTGCTCATCTCAGTTCATGGCACCACCACTTACCTACTCAGGTAGGCAGAAACTTGCAAGAGAGTTCACTTTCCTCTCCTTCCCTTCCCACACATGCCATCTGTCTGTGAAGTTTCCTCCCTGTTCCATATCTCTCAGTCTCTCTTCTCCAAACCACTCTTCCTGTGTTAGCTCAGGCCCTGATCACCTCTCCTGGGCTAATGCATTAGCCTGGATGCTATTTCGAACTCCTGTCTTGTCAATCTCACTTCTACCTCATCCCAGCTCTAGTTCCCCTGCCTTCTAGACCACACATCCCAATGCTGACGGCATGGTTTTTATAAATGCCAATTTGATGGTGTCCCTGTTCTCCTTTAAACAATCCAATATCCCATTAACATTAGGACAAATTCCAAATTCCTTTAGCTTATCATGGCTCCTTCTGTTTTCAACTCAGCTCTCCATTCTGGACTTAGCACTCCTTATTCCTAACTTAAGTCTGTATCCCAGTCTTACTCAGCTATTCATAGCTCACTAATTTGCCCCATCTTTCAAGACTCCATCCCTATTCATATTTTATTATTTCTGCCTGGAATTTTGCTCTTTCCACCTGACTGATTTAGCATCAACTTCTCTACCAAGTTTCACCTGACTTCCCTGGTCCCAACATAGAGCTAAGACCCTTAGCACGTTTGATGGAGCTCCAATGCTTACTACGATACTTGGATATGAATTGTTGTTTTCTCTCTTTTCCACTAGAGGGAGCGCTCGTTGGCAGCTGGAATTGCTCATCCCTATCTCTAGGGTCTAGCAGAGTGGCTGTCACATAGTAAGTGCTTAGTAAAGGTTAAATGGGTGGATGGATGGATGGATGGATGGATGGATGGATGAATAGGTCCCGTGTTCAAGATGGCATAGCCAGCAGACAGAATGGCAATGCTCAAAACCAAACCTTTCTTTCATATTCTTACTTCTGAATTGCCTATCTTTAAAACCAGTTTTTCAACCTCCCATGTCTCCCAAATTACACCTGCCATTGCAGGCTGCTACAAATGATGATGATATGCCCTGAGAGCTCCAGTTGCTTAGATGAAGGACTCTGTGCCCAGTGAGTACAAGGTGGTAATTTGTCCAATGGGCTTCTTATGTCCCGGACTGAATGTTGCAGGACCAGCTAATGAAATCTACATTGTAATTAGGCAAAATATTCCTGCAGCAGGTTGGAGAGATAATTACTGCCTAATTGTATCCCCCCCCCCCGTATTTTAGCCCAATGGTCTAGAAAAATAATTTAGAATCATGATTTTTATAATTATCTTTTTTTGAGAGGTCTGTCCAGAATTGTAAATACCACCTAACAGGTTTGAGAGCTAACTTTGGTGTAGGCACTACTCTAAGGGTTTTATGTGCATTATCTCATTTGATTATCTCAAAAACCCCATGAGGTAGGTCCTATTTGGCTTATTTTACAGATGAGGAACTTGAGGCTAAGATGGGTCAAGAATCTTGTCTGAAGTTACCCCTGGTAACTGGGTTGAACTAGAATAGTCTGTCTGCTGCCAAAGGGCATGATCTAATCCACTTTTCTCTGCTGCCTCCACAGTTCTCAAAGGATTCACTTATTCAATTAATTTAGAAATTCTTTATTATTAAATAGTGGCAGGCTCTGTTGTAGGTGTTGGAGGTACAATAGGGAGCAAAACAAAGTGTCTTTCCATGGAGCATATGCTCTGGGGACAGAAGAAGGCAAATAATTAATAAATCAATGTATGGTATATTATATATTGGTAAATGCTTATGTATAAGGAGAACTGTTTAAAGAATGAATGCATCTAAATTCCAAATCAGTAGTATCTTAGTCCAAGTTCCCTGGAGACATACTCTGAGCCTGGGATTGCCTGCAGAAGATTAACTGGTAAGTGCTCTCAGGAGCTCTCAGGAAAGGTACCTGTAAGGAAATGAGGACAGCTGGATTGGGCAGAGGAGAAGTTGAGCTATAATGTGAATGCATCTGAGCTCTCAGTAGACACTACAGAGAACTTGCCGTCGTGACAGCTCTTTGGGGTCGTCTAAATTGCGGCTGGGCCTTTGTGTCCCCACATCACCAGGCATGGGCTCCTGCTCTCACTGGAAGGAAGTAGGGCAATGCCTACTGTGGGGCAGTTTTTGGAGTCCTGACTGTTGTTCCTGGACAGTGGGTATTTCCTGTCAAGCCTCTCTTGTAGGATTATTGGCTGATGCCAAAGAAAGAACTGAGTCTTCGTTCTTCATCTCTACAAGCCAGGATAATAATATCTCTGCCAGAAGGGTTGCTGTAAGGGTCGGAAGGCTAAAATGATGATAAATGACCATATAGAAATATAACAGAGATGAAATGAATTAAGGTCATCTATACTGTGGAATAGTATAAATCACGTGTGAAAAAAAAAGTGCCACTAGGCTTCTAATGAAATACAGCAAGCCCTTGTCCATCCTTGTTCCACATTCCAAAGGCAACCTCATTTAACTCATTAAGCTATCTTACCAGACAGTTACCTCTGTATTTCTAAACAATATGGTTATTTACTGTTTCCTGTTTTATCATATTTAGACATTATCTATTGTCTTTCTATTATGATCCAAGTATATATCATTCTTATACCACCCTCCCATCCCCCATCTGTCCCATAGTTTAAGTAAGATTGAAAATCAGGGTTTATATTATAATGACTGTGTAAATGGTTCTTTAATTTTTTAAAAACTCTTCATCAGATCTTCCACCTACCTATTCTTTGATTCCTGTTTACAAACATTCTCATACTGGATACTCTATTTACCTTATTACCTCCTCTTTCTGTTTCCACATGGGGGCAACCCTCCAGGAGATTCTGTCCTCCTACTCTACCCTAGAGGGGTTATTCTCAAGGTCTATCACACAGCTGCCATCTGGGGGGGATCCTCTTGTTGTTCTCCTAGGTAGAATCCTCCGTTTCCTGCATTTCATGTCTTTTTCTCTCCCCAGTTTTGCTGGAGCACATCCTTAAGCAAGGAACTTGGCAGGAAGGGGTGTAAGTTTCATCTTTCCATCATCCCCTGGATAACGTATGTATTTGCATTTGGCCAAAAGCAAGATGGTTTGCTTCCTAGTAAGGTACCTCACACCCCTGAAGTTAAACAAGTATAAACAAAGCATTACATACTAATCCATTTATTTAACAAATATGGACTTGGCCCAGTCCGATGATCTGAAATCAATAAGGCAGGAACTCTGCTCTCAAGATGTTTTTTCACTAAGGAAAATACATAAACGGGCAATGACTTAATGTGATCAATACTATAGTAGAAACTTCATAAAAAGCTAAAATAGCACCCCCTGCCCCCAACAGCAACAACAAAAAAGGACTTAGGGAATTCTTGGAATTGGATTGGAACTACCTAAATTGAGCCTAAAAAATGAGAATGCATGTTTATTTATTTATCAAGTATATAGTTTAAAAATGGATAAGATATTTTGCAAAATGCTTGTAACTGTTCTGATATACTGAAATTCTTCTAGCTACCACGACTGTGTTTAGATCTCCCTAATCTTCTGAGTTTCAACATTTTTCTCAGTGACCTGAATAGTGCCTGGCACATAATATAGAGTTATTGAATGAATGGATGTCAGATGTGGCATTATAAATCAGTGGAGGAAGCAAGTTCTTTAAAAAGAACTTTTAATAAATTATCCTGGGACAGCTTACTATTAACACACAAAAGAAAATAATAAAACTAGCTCCTTGCTTTACCTTATTTACAAAGATAAATTCCAGATGAACTGGAAGGTAAAAATTTTTTAAACTTTTTGAAGACAATACAAAAGAACATCTTTATGACATCAGAGTAGGGAAA
>NW_006789324.1:2282195-2292268 GCF_000442215.2 Lipotes vexillifer | reverse complement strand
AGATTAATTTAATAGGGCACAGTGTGTAAATCACAACATCAAGATTGATCCAATGGACACCAAAAGACACTTATCACAGAGTACTGTCAAAAATTTCTCTTACCCTGGACTTTGAAGGTCATGTTTGTCAGTCTGACAGACTTTGATTCTAAACATGACCTTGCTGTTTACTAGCTATGTGAGCTTGGTCAAATAATTTAACTTTTCTGAGTTCAGGTTGCCTCTTCTGCAAAGTAAGATATCATTTTGGAGCATTAAGTGATATGACGAATGTAAAGGTCTTGGCAGCATGCACGGTTCATTTTAGGTGTCCAGTGTGCTAGGTGTTGAGATTTTCAGAATAAATGAGCTGTGATCCCATCCTTCAACCTTGAAGAACTTATAGTCTATTGGGCAATTGAGACAAATAAATAGACACTTACCTATAGAGTGACGAGTGTCATCACAGTTCTCTTTACTTTTGCCTTTTGTAGATCAAGAAGCAATGGCACCCTCGTCTTGGGGGGTGGGCAGCGGGCCCCTCTTGGCCTCCTACATTAGTCCCGTTCCCCAGGGCACTATCACAGCTCTCCTGTTCTCACCGTGCACTCTCTTCACACGTGATCTTATCCACTTCTATGGCCATGAATGTCACCTCTACGTTGACACCTCCAAAAATCATCTCCAGCCAAGACCTGATACATCCACTTGAATTTCTAATACACATCTCACACTTAGTATGTCAGAAACTAAACTCAATCTTTCTATGTCCCTAAATAACTTCCTTCTCCCCATTGGTCAAGCTCAACAAATAGTCCTCAACCCACTCATTTACTCCAATTACTCAAGACAAAAACCTGGGACCAGTCTTAATAACTGCCCCTCATGTATTGCCTGAACCAGGTTCACTCTCCCATCAAAATACTTCTTAAATCAAATCCATCTACTTGCCTCCACATGAACTTAACCAATCTGGTCTAAACCATCATTTTCTCTCACCTGGATTTCCACTGTAACTACCTAACAAGCCTCCCTGAATCCCCTCTTATCCTTCTTCCCACCCTCATTCTTCATGCAAATAGTCTGAAAATGCAAATTAGATTGATATTTTCCTACAAGAAACCCTCAGTTGGCTTCCCATCATACTTAAAAGTCTAAATCTCTTGCCATGGTCCACAAAGCCATGAATTACCTAGCTTCCACCCACCGCAACTGCCTTGCCTCACTCCCTTTGCTCATCAGTCTTCCCTGACACTTGTCTTTTTCCAGTTTCTGCAACACACTATATTCTTTCTACTTCAGGCTATGGGCATACGCTTTTCTCTCTGCCTGAAACAATCCCTACCTCCCCCTTGGCCTAGCTAACCCATCTCATCCTTTTGGATCTCTTCTTAAATGTCATTTTCTTGCAGGAAAATTCCCTGTTGCCCCTATCAAAATCAGGTATTTTAACTTTCTAACCACCTCCTTTTATTCTATCCATATGTTTATCAATTTAAATATCTATTTAGTTTTATGATTATTGAGTATATTTATCTCACCTAAGTGACTAAAATTTTTATAGGGTAGAAACTATGTCAAATTTGTTCCCTATACTATTTTGTCCCTTGTTATAGTTCACTATACTAGCATAGTTTACTATACATAGTAGGGAATTGGTTATCAATCCTGGCTGCACAGGAGATTTTATAGGGTGTTATTATGGGCTGAATATTTGTGTTCCTCCTTCCCAAATGCAAATGTTGAAGTCTAACCTGCCGTGTGATGGTATTTGAGGGTGGGACCCTTAGGAGGTAATTAGGTTTAGATGAGGTCATGAGGGTGGGAGCCTCATGATGGGATTAGTGCCTTTATAAGAAGAGAAAGACAGAGGTATTTCTCTCACCACATACAAGCACAGAGGAAAGGCCATGTATACAAGGAAACTGGCCCTCACCAGGAACCAAATCTGCCAGCACCTTGATCTTGGACTTCCCGGCCTCCAGAACTGTGAGAAATAAATGTTGTTTAAGCCATCCAATCTATGGTATTTTGCTATAGTAGCCCAAGCTGACTAAGATAGGTGTTTAATAAATACATTTATTCAGGGGGCTTCAAAAACCTACTGAATCAGGACCTTTTAGCAGAGGAGCCCAGAAATCTGTATTTTTAACACACTCCACAAGTGATTCCTATTTAGATAGCCCAGCTCTGATGTTTGGAATCTGCTGTTCTAGAGGAAAGTGCCCAAGGTAAGAAATCAGAAGACACAGATTTGAATTCTGCTCTGTAAATTTTTAGGTGTGACACTTAGGAAAGTTATTTAATATCTCTGATCTTCAGTTTCCTTTACTGTAAATTTGGAATAATAACATCTGTTTCAAAGCATAGTTGTGAGGCTACAATGCATGCTATATTTTATTATTTTTTAATTTTTTTTTATAAATTTATTTATTGATTTATTTACTTTTGGCTGTGTTGGGTCTTCGTTGCTGCATGCAGGCTTTCTCTAGTTTCAGTGAGCGGAGGCCCTGTTGCGGTGCGCGGGCTTCTCATTGTGGTGGCTTCTCTTGCTGTGGAGCACGGGTTCTAGGCACGCAGGCTCAGTAGTTGTGGCGCACGGGTTTTGTTGCTCCGCAGCACATGGGATCTTCCCGGACCAGGGCTTGAACCCGTGTCCCCTGCATTGGCAGGTGGATTCTTAACCACACTGCGCCACCAGGGAAGTCCCACGCTATATTTTAAAACACTTTGTAAACTGCATTGTAAAGAAGTAGACTTTCCACTTGCTAAGGATCTCTTCTACATAGTGCTTACATCATCATCTCTGATAGTCTACCTGGTGCAGCCCACACTTCAGTGAGACAGCATCCCTTTCTTCACACTTCTGAAGAAGGACCAATAATAGTAATTCACAGAGCCTTCGCTTCTCCGAAGTTCTGGGCCATCATTGTCCAGATACACATCATAACACACCCACAGCCTCAATAGCGCTTTTGCTTCTGGGGAAGAAACTGAGATCAGGCAGCAGCAAAGCCGGGAGGAGAAAGCTTAGTCCCACCTCTATGGGGATGGCAAGGTCAAGTCTATGGAAAGTAATAAGGAAAAGCCACCACCAGGAATTGGGAGATCTCTGAGCAGTGTCTTAACTGACATTCACATGCTGAATCCTTTGAAACCTTATTCTTTGGAGTGATGGCAAAACCAAGAAAACCGGATTCCCTAGCAGAGGTGTAATTTTTTAAAAAAACGAACTCTCAAATTTAAGCAATGTGCTATGTGAATCTAGGAAAATCCTCTCATCAACTTGGCTCTCAGATATCTTATATGTGGAACTGGTGGTTGGACCAAATAAACATATAAATGAATGGATGAATGAGCCCAACTGCCTGCAAGACAGCTTTTTGTTTAAGAATATGGCACCAACACCCAGTCATCCAAGCCAGACAACTTGATTCTGATGATTCCTCCTAGGTTGTCTTAATTTCCCTCGCCTTCCCTCCCTTCTCCAACCCTTCTAAACTGACCTGATTTAGCCCCTCATTATTTCTCACCTGGACTATTTCTCTAGTTTCTAACAGCTCTGCCTCTTTTCATTCATTACCTTGTTTGCCCACATATTCATTCATCTGAAAAGCATTGAAGTATCTTCTGTGGGCCATGTATTGCTGCAGTGACTGGGGATCTGATGGTGAACAAGACAAAGTTCCAGCCTTCACAAAGCTTACATTGTCATTGGGAGAAATGACTGGAAAACTAATAAACAAATACACGTGAAATACAACTTGAGGTTGTGGAAAGTTATTAAGGGAATGTGAAAGGTGGCCGAAGCAATAGAGAGTGGCATGGGAAGAGAGCTCTATTTTTTTTTTTTAGGGGAGTTGGGCAAGAATCCTCTGAGGAGGAAGTCAGGGAGTGGGCCATGTGAGATCAGGCAGAATACCATTCTAAGCAGGAGGGGGAATATGTGCAAAGGTCCTGAGGTGTACACAAGCTTGGTGTGTTCTAGGAGTAGCAAAAAGAAGACCTATGTGGCTGGAATGGGATGAGTAAGGTGAAGAATCATAGGAGGTGTGTTTAAGGGGTAGGTGTGGACCAGAGTCATGTGAGAAAAAGAGAGATACTAAGAATGACCTGTGACTTTGGGCTTGAGCAACTGAGAAAATGGTGGTGCCATCTCCTAGGTGGGGAAGACTTGGGAAGAATGCAGACAGGTACAAATTTTCAGTAGTTCTGTTTCCACCAGTTTTTTTGTTTGTTTGCTTGTTTGTTTGTTTTGCGGTACGCGGGCCTCTCACTGTTGTGGCCTCCCCCGCTGCGGAGCACAGGCTCCGGACGCGCAGGCTCAGCGGCCATGGCTCACGGGCCCAGCCGCTCCGCGGCATGTGGGATCCTCCCGGAGCGGGGCACAAACCCGTGTCCCCTGCATCGGCAGGCAGACTCTCAACCACTGGCGCCACCAGGGAAGCCCTCCACCGGTTTTGACAGGCTTGTTAGATAACTAAGTGCACATATCAAGTAAGATGGATAAATAAGTCTGAAGCTCAAGGGAAAGGTGTGAGCAGGAGATGTGAATCTGGACTTATCAGATGTTATTTAGAGAGGGTATAGATGAGATAGGAGAGATGTGAGGTTTAGCCATGGGGAAACTGCATACAGAGAAGGAGACTGAGAAGGGGCAGAATTTTCAGTAGTTCTGTTTCCACCAGTTTTTTTGTTTGTTTGCTTGTTTGTTTGTTTTGCGGTACGCGGGCCTCTCACTGTTGTGGCCTCCCCCGCTGCGGAGCACAGGCTCCGGACGCGCAGGCTCAGCGGCCATGGCTCACGGGCCCAGCCGCTCCGCGGCATGTGGGATCCTCCCGGAGCGGGGCACAAACCCGTGTCCCCTGCATCGGCAGGCAGACTCTCAACCACTGGCGCCACCAGGGAAGCCCTCCACCGGTTTTGACAGGCTTGTTAGATAACTAA
Organism: Lipotes vexillifer; assembly: GCF_000442215.2. Lineage (NCBI taxonomy): Eukaryota > Metazoa > Chordata > Mammalia > Artiodactyla > Lipotidae > Lipotes > Lipotes vexillifer. The sequence goes on along the minus strand of NW_006789324.1, from coordinate 2,287,342 downwards.
GTGCACATATCAAGTAAGATGGATAAATAAGTCTGAAGCTCAAGGGAAAGGTGTGAGCAGGAGATGTGAATCTGGACTTATCAGATGTTATTTAGAGAGGGTATAGATGAGATAGGAGAGATGTGAGGTTTAGCCATGGGGAAACTGCATACAGAGAAGGAGACGGAAAAGGGGCAGCCGGGGCTGGGGCGGGGGGCGGGGTGACGACACCAGGAGAGGGGGGTGTTGGAGCCAAGAAAAGAAAGCATTTTAAGAAATAAAAATGGTCACTGTGTCAACTACCTCTTCTTTTCACGGAGAATTTAAATCAATTACATTTCTGAATACTGAGGTATTTGGCCACCTTTCTTACATCTTATTTTGTATTTCAATTTACCACGCTTTTTTCTTTGCTTCTTTATTTCTCTGCTGATAGAAATTCAGTTTGTAACTGGTTTAAATTGTTATGTATACACATGAATGATTTTATTTTTCCCACGTGTTGCTTCCAAACTCTGCTATGATGATTCCTTTCTCTCACTGGGTAATGGCTCACTTAATGGCATCTTGGCTAGATTACTTAATTTTCAACAATTTTTGACTAATAGCACAGTCTAATTCTGTTTTTAAAAATTCAGTTCTGTTTATTTAAAAACCAAGTTTTTTTTCAAAGGCATACCTTTCATCTATAAAATTTTTAGTGGAAATTTTCAAACAGGTACAAAACACAGGGAAATTCTATTCATTTAAAACCTCAATCTTATATCAGTTTCAAAGCTCTTATCCTCTGGAGGCTAGATGGGGACAAGTGGGGGACCTATGGTGTCCTGCTGTCAAGGAGCTCATTCCTGAGCTATGTCCTCAGGGCATTTGTGCCCCCTTTGGAGATTTGATTATGTCTCTGGCCCTTCCCCACGTTGGTGGCATCATGCATCCCTCTTGATGCCTGTGACTCTCCATTCTCCACTCTTCCCTGGCACTGGAAACACCACCCCTCCCCGCTTCCTGCCAATATTATCTCTGAGCCCATCTTCCATACTTCTCAGGAACTCGGATCAAAGTGGGAACAGCACCGCACTGCCCCCCACTTCCCCTGCCGTTACCCTCTAGTTCTTTCTTCCTGCTCCCTTTACCCCCTACCCCTCTGATTTCTAATTTCATTATATCTTGTTTATTTATTGATTTTTTTCCTTTGTTTATTCAACAGTGTTTATCAAGTGCCTACTATGGGTCAGGCACTTGCTCAAAGTGGTGAACAGGTAGATATGCTTCTGCCTTGATGGAGTTCACAAGTGCAGCAGGAAAAACAGACAGTATGGTACTGGCACAAAAACAGAAATATAGATCAGTGGACCAGGATAGAAAGCCCAGAGAAAAACCCACACATGTATGGTCACCTTATCTTTGATAAAGGAGGCAAGGATATACAATGGAGAAAAGACAGCCTCTTCAATAAGTGGTGCTGGGAAAACTGGACAGCTACATGTAAAAGAATGAAATTAGAACACTCCCTAACACCATACACAAAAGTACGTAATGATACTAAAGTGTGATGCTATATTACACATTTTACACACATAGATGTTCATCTTTTAAATTCAGTTTAGACATTACCTCCTCTGGGCAGTCTCTCCAGATTCTCCTGGCTGGGCTAGGCACTCTCCTATGTGCTCAGTTGGCATCCTATAAATATCTCTCCCATAGCACTTCACACACTGCCCATCACTGTGGACGGGCCCGTCTTCCCCACAGTAAATGGTGGGTGTCTTAGGGGCAGGCATTGCCTCATTTACTTCTTAATCTCTAGTTCAGTTTCAGTACATAATAGATTCCAAAAAATGCTAAGTTAAAGGCTGACTGAATAAACATTTCCATCAGATCCTTCCAAGGAGAGTCCCAATAAATAACTCTCTGAACAACTTGAGAAATAAGTCAAGAGTAAAAACACAAGCCAAATATCCCCTTTAGTAGTGCTAGATGCTCTGTTGGAGGATGTAGCTTAGTTTGAGAGCCAAGTGGGTCTGACAGGGAACCATAGTATTAGGCATTTGCCCACCCAGGTGAGGGGCCATCAGGAGCCAGTAGGCAAGATTAACATTCCTTCTTAATCTTGTAAAGAGTCAGAATGACCTACTACTTGGTAACTCCTTAGGAGATAACCTTCCTTCTTAACCTGGTAAGGGGTCATGATGACCCACTACACACTTCCTACATGCTGATCTGGATTGCGTAAGCTGGCAATATGTCATTTGACATATAACCCTTTGTCTCAAAAACTTATATAACTGTGCTTTGACCTCTAATGGGTGGAACAGTCCTCAGAGCTTTCTGAAAGACTGTCCTGGGTTATAATCCTCAGGTTGGCAAATAAAATTTTCCATTTCTTTCTTAGATCAACTGTTGATGAATTTTTTTTCATTGACAGTATCAATCATTTTGCTAGACCCTATCAATCATTTTGCTAGACCCTTTTGCTTATGTTAGATTGTTCAATCCATACAAAGTCAGAGAGAGGCAGGTATTATTCCCATTTTGCAAAACACGAACCCAAGCATCATATTGGCTAAGTCACTTACCCGAAATTGCAAATCAAGGAAGTGGTAGAGAGAGCCTGGATTCAACTGTATTATTAATAATTACGGTTGAGACTTGTTTAGGTGCTTATTATGTGCTAGGCTCTGGGATAAGTACATCAACACATCTAATCCTCACAGTAACCCTATGTGGTAGGTTTTTTTTTTCCCTTTTACCTCAGTTTTGTAGAGGAGGTAATTTAGGCCAAGGTCACCAGCTCAGGGCTGAGATTCAAACCAGGATCTGTCCTCCAAAGCCTCGGTTTGCTTCCAGACTCTCAGACCATTCCTGCCTCAGGTAGAACACGTAAGCAAATCCACAAATTACCCCAAACCACAGGACAGACTGCATCCCCTAAGGCAAAAACTCATTTCTAGGATGGAAGTAAAATCTCCAGGGTCTGGGTTTGAATCTTGCCACTTGCCGGCTGTGGGTTTCTGGGCCAAGGCCTCAGTTTACTCACCTACCAAGGGAAATAATAACACCCCCATCACAGAGATGGACAGACACAGGAGAAGGGGGTGAGCTTCCCAGCTGGCACACAAGGCACCAGGTTAAGGATTTGGGTGATTGATGGCCCGTGCCTTAGGCAGGAAACAGGCTGACAGTTTATCTCGCCTCCTTGGGAGCTTGGTTCCTCTCTCTGTGCTTGTTTGGCCCAGCCAGGTGCCTTGCCCGTGTCTGAGCCTGGAAGGGATGCCAAAGGGGGAAGGAGGGTTCTCTTAGCAGGGGTAACACTGGGGTCCTGTGATAGAGAGCAAAGGACAGACCCTAGACTGGGAGAGGGGCACGCGATGGAGTGGCTGAGGCGGGTTAAACTTCCTCCTGGAACCCCGGGCATGTGGCCCTTAGTCCTCCCAGCAGACCTGAAAGGCAAGCATTAGCTCTGCTCTTCAGAGAAGTGAAGGGAGGGTACTGAAACAGAACCAAACCGAACAGGCGACAGGAGGAGCTGAGTAGGATCTGGGGCTGCTGAAGGAAGATTAAGGAGAAAGGGTGAAGGAAGCAATCACTTACCCACTCTGCCAGCACCCTCTCTATACCAAGGGTGTCCTGTCTTCTGTCCCACAAGGAGGAAGGCAGTGAATTCTGGTTGTTGGAGGTCTGGGTGCAAAGCTGGTATAAATGAGCAACTATTTGCTCATTTATGAAGAGCCCTTGGCCCTGTCTGAGGCCCACAGCTGGGGGGTTGTGGATGAGGGGCTGGGACCCTCGTGGGTCCCTCGTGGGGTCTTTTTTCCATACGCTTGTTACTTAAAGTGTCGCCAGCATTAGCAGCTTCAACCTCACCTGGAAGTTTGTTAAGAAGGAGGAATCTCAGGCCCTGCCCCTGGCCTCCTGGCCAGAGTCTGCCTTTCAGCGAGATTCCCAGGTGATTTGATGCCTTTACATTTGAGAAGTCCTGTCCTACACTGCCTCTAGGTTATCCCAACATTCCTTCACAGCTGCTGTCCACGCAGCAAAAAAACGACCCCTTCCGTTGCTCTACTGCTGTCCGCAGACCCCATCTCATTCTGAGCTTTACAGCAACTCTTTAAAGTGGGTTTTATTATCAAAGTCAACAAGAGACTTGCCCAAGTTTTCAGAGCTAGTTTAGATCAAGATAAGAAGCCCTCCCAAGCCTCCTGTCTCTTCACCTCTTCCCCCCAAAAGAAAACCACACCGCCAGTTCGGAGGTACTGAGACATGAGTATAGTACATATTTTTTAAAAAGAGGGCATGAGGGGGGACTTCTCTGGTGGTCCAGTGGTTAAGACTCCGTGCTTTCACTGCTCAGGGCGTGGGTTCCATCCCTGGTCCCCGAACTAAGATCCCGCATGCCACGTGGTACAGCCAAAAATGAAACAAAAAAGAAGGCATGAGGTTATGGCTAGTATCAATCTTCTGGAATCCCTGCTAGCCTGCACAAACCCCAGTGCTCCCAGGAGAGCGACCAGTTCCGAAGCAGGCTTTCCTCCGCGCGCAGGGATCTCTCATCACTCCAGCTGAGGAGCCCTGAAGAAACTAGCAGCCTTGGCCTCCGGCCTCAGCTGTCACTCACTGGCAGACTAGGGTGAAGTGTGCTTATGTGTGAAGCACTCAGCTCTGTGCCAGACACAGAGACACTCAGCGGCAATTCCTGTTGTTCCCGGGGCCTCCGTTTCCTCATCTGGAAAATGGTGTTCTCCTGGAATCAGTCGTTTCCAAACTGTGGTCCAAAGAGCTTTGGGGATGTCAGTTTGCATCTGCAACCGGGTTTGGGTTGAGATAGAAAAGAGAAAGCACACAGATCCCTGTGCTGCCCCTGATTTTAACCAGAGCACCATGACTTTTAATCCATTTTACCTACAAGTTTCCTCGTGAGACTTCCTCTAAATATATATATATATATATATATATATATATATATATATATATACTCTTTGGTCTAAAATAATTTTGGAAACCATTGTGCTGAATATAGTGGGGTTCCTTCCAACTAGTACAGATTCTGATTCCAGGCCCGATTGGGATTTATTAAGTGAGCCACTAAAATACTTACTGAGTGCCATGACATCATTCACTGAGTGACATGCCCTGGTTGCTGCTCTACCATGTTCACTTTGGCTGCTGTA
>NW_006789324.1:2279981-2282185 GCF_000442215.2 Lipotes vexillifer | reverse complement strand
TAGGGAAAACAGACCATAGGGGTATGTGTATGACAGAAACCCCAACATCCACTCAACCTTCCTTCTGCAGCAACAGAGCCCTGATTTTAGCTGGACACCTGGCTGCGCAGAACAAAGCCTATGTTTCCCAGACTCCCAGGTAGCTAGGTGTGGCTGTTTGACTAAATTCTGACTGATGCGTTTAAATGGAAGTGGGCACAATGTGTGGGTCACCCAGTTAAAGAAAAGGGGTGTGTCCTCCCCTTCTCCATTTCTTCCTCCCAACTGGAGGAACTGAATGTGAACAGGGCGGTGAACCATGTCGGGTCAAAGAATATGCCCCGTGGAGGGTGGGCCACAAAATCAAGGAGCCTGGCACCATGGGGCTGCCACACAAGCCCTGGACCGCTTCCACCCAGGTGGCTACGTGAGTGAGAAACAAAGCCCTGGCTTGTTTAAGCCACTGTTTATTTGGGTCTCTGTTACAGTAACTAAATATATATACATATACCAGCTATGTACTATATGTGCTTATGTATATACTAACCATATGCCATGTGACACATGTATAAACTTACATGTATAAACTATGGGGGAGGAAAAAAATAATTTTCTCTCTACCCTTTTAGGTTCTTGGCTGAAACACCACCTGTAGTAAAAGACAGATCAACAGAAGAAAGAGAAAAAAGAAAGTTTGATAATGCATATACTTCCTGTATACATGGGAGAGACCCAGGATAACTGAGTAAAAACTCACTGAAATGGCCCAAGCCAATATCTTAAATACCATCTTCAGCTACAGACAAAAGATGTTAAGGGGAAGGGGAAGACCAGTTATGGGAGGTTACCAGGAAAGGCACAATAAACAAGGATATGGTTGTTACGCAGACTTCAGTTCTTACCTTCTCCATTGATAAAGAGTTTCTAGTGATTTACAGTCATCCTCCTCTTCCAGGTACAGAGAGGGAGACGCCTTTACAAACGGAGACCTCCCCTGTAAATGTAGACGCCTTTTACAAAATGGCTAACTTTTACTCGGTTTTCAGAGCTTCTCCTCTGTCTGCAATTTAAGAATAACCAGCCTAAAATAATCGTTATGCCAAAGAGGCATATTTTGCGGTGACAAACTGCTCCCCTTCGATACTACCTGATACAGTGGGCAAAAATGGGAACAGAGAGACCAATTAGAATTTTACCAGCAAAACTGGTTTATTTGGGAGCAGAAAAGAACTGCAATTGAGGACATGCAACTGTCAAATGACATGCAAGTCCAGTAAAGCAAAGGAGAGGAAATTCTTTTATTTTATAGAGGAGAAGGGGAAGATGGGAGGGGCTGTTATAAACAAAAAGTCTTTTGGAGGAAACTGGGAGTTTGAAGTATAGTGGCTTTTCATTGTCTGAGTAGTGACAGTCTCATTGGCTGAGCTATGCCAGGCAAGGAGAAAATCTTTCTTCTTCCTGCTGGCAGGAGTAAAGCGGTGTCACTTCCTGCCGGAGATGCAAGATATGTCTCTTCCTGTTGGGTTCTGTACTGATATCAAGTGGTACGTGGGTGAGAGCTCCTCCTTCTGGCCTCCTGACTCCATTTTACTGAGGTTTCCCCTTATTAATTTTCACAGAGGTGATGAGAAGCTCAGGTGGCTCTGGAGATATTACAGAGATAAAGGAGATGCACTCTGCTGGTCTAGTAAATGTGAGGTATGAGAGAAACAGTAGAATCATGGATGATCCCAAGATTTGGAAGAATGTACTGCCAGATGGAGAAGGCTAGGAGAGGAGTATGAATGAGGCTGGAAATCAGGAGTTCAGTTTGGACACGTTAATTCTGACATGGCAAGTAGACATCCTAGTGTTGACTGAGCATTTGGATTCAGGTATCAAGATTTCAGAAGAGAGGGAATTAATTATAAAAACGGAACTTTTGGGCAAAAATGTAGAGAATAGAATTCCACAGTAAAAATCTGATCAAGCTGCTGCCTTGTCATTTTCTGTAATTGCAATATGGCTTTAAATTAACTGGCTCTACAGACCACTGGGCACTGGGAAACCCAGAGGACAAATTACTGCTCTGTGCACCTTGGAAAGTATATCCTTACATCTGAACAGCTCAGTGTTCCCAAGGCACAAAATTATCCTCTGAGAAAGCTTTCCAGGGTGAATGGAATTTGGGAAAGTTGGGAAGTTGGGGAACTGGATTTTCAATACAAAAGACACAATGGAAAGAG
>NW_006789324.1:2249045-2279921 GCF_000442215.2 Lipotes vexillifer | reverse complement strand
GAAAGAGTGGTCAGGAGATCTGGCTTGTAGTCCTTAACTCTGTATATAAAGAGCTGATGATATGGGACAAGTCATCTACTATCCAACCATCCATCTATCTGTCATCTGAATAGACTATCTCCAGTGCCATTTCTTTTCTCTTGAATCACCCACATTCCTACACCATATGGTTGGGCGGTGCTGCTTATTGCCCAAGTAAGATGAGAGATGAAACCACCTGGAACATAAAAGGCTATAGAGTACAAAAAAAGAAAAAAAAAAAAAGGAAACTAGAAATAAAGGGATATCTGTCCAGAAACAAATGGGTAATGGAAACCTCTTCTGGCATCAGAGTTTGGGGCAATAGACGCAGAGAGAGAAGAAGAAAGCCCATCCCTAAGGCTGAACTCTCTGAAGTAAAAGCGGTTTTGTGAGAGAGACTTAGGGACAACAGTGTGGAATAGTTTGCGCCTTGCTTCTCAGGGTCTAACTCTGGGAAATTCCAAGTCTCAGGTTCAGCATGGCACCATGTCCAACACAGCTATGGATATATAAGCAGTGATAGATAAGGAGGTGTCGAAGGACAATGCCACAGAGGGTGCACACTAGCTTGAGGGAGATAGAGAAACAGAGCATTCCTGGATCCCAGGGCTGGGGTCAGGAGCTAGATGTCACAGAGAACAGGACTCTAACAACTTACAGAGTAAAGCAGGGACAAAGCCTTCAGCATCAGGGGCCATAAATGGTTGGATGACACCCAGAAGATCACAGGTGCTCTGAACGTCTGAATAGTCATCCACTCAGAGTGCCCAAACCCACCAGCCCTCTGGATTACACAGAGAATTACAGGAGCTCTTGGACCAGGGTCCCTCCCAGTGCGTACACTCTTCCCTGCCACCTCCATGACCATGGAGATGTATTAAATTCATGCCTGCACCCAGACACCATCTTGGGAAAGAAGGAAAAGTGGGGTGGGCTTTTTGAATGAGGAGAGAAGCAGTATTGTTAAAAGGCTTGAGTTTAAATTACTGATTCCAACATGACTGGATCTGGCAGAAAAAGTAAATCCAAAACAAACTGATTGGCCTTTAATTGGCAAGTTTAAGGATTATTTTCCACTATCATTAGCAGTGTGGGCACAAGAGCAAAATAAGATCAGTTATTGTCAAAGGAAAGGATGTTATTTTGCACATCAGCGTTGTGTACAGATTTTTAATTTTCTGCTATCATTCTTTCATTCATTCATTCTTTTATTCATCCCACAAACATTTGCTGAGCACTTACTTTCTGTCAGGCACTGAGAGATAGGTGAATAAGATTTTTCTGATCTCAAGAAGCTTAGAGGTTGGGGTGGGAACCACTGCCCAAGGTCTCAGTTCAGGGTAAGAAGTGCTGTAATAGAGGCCATCCCAGAAGAAAAGCAAAGGGTGCTCAGCCCAGCCTGGGTGGACAATTAGGGAAGACTTGCTGGAGGAATTGGTGCCTGACCTGAGTCTTTAGGATGAGTGGGAGTTCACCATGTGGAAAAAGACGGGCAGGAATGGTGACATTCATTTCTGTGTTCATTCATTCATTCATTTAATTAATATTTATTGGGTGCCTACTAAATTAAAAAGCAGATCTAAGCAATGGGGCTACAGCAGGGGAAAAAACAAATGAGATTCCTCCTTTTTTGGAACTTATATTCTAGTGAAAGGAGAAAGAGAGAAAAAAAAAGCCCAACAGAATAAATATGTAATATAATATCAGATAGTGATAAATGCAATGAAGAACAAATGAAGTTGAATAAGGAGATAGAGTGAGGCTCTAGTGGGAAGTGAGAAAGGGATCAGAGTAGGAATAGGCTGAGGGGAGGACCCTGATAAGGTGAGATCTGAATGGAGCTCCAAATGAAATCAGAGCCTTAAACATGTGACATCTAGAGGAATAACATTTGAGGCAGAGGGAACAAGTGCAAAAGCCCTGAGTCTGGAGTTTCCTTGACAAATTAAGGAACAGCCAGTAGTTCAAAGTGGCTGGAGCAGAGAGGGAGGGCAAGAGCAGTAGGAAATTAGGCTGGGAAGGCATCCAGGGCCAGTTCACACAGAGCCTTGCAGGCCACGATTAGGCATCTGGATTTGTTCTGAATGTGAAGAAAAGCCACTGGGGTTTCAAGGCATGAGATAGTAGGGAGCATTCGGGGACTTACACATAATTTGTGGTATGATTAGACTATAAAGTACAAAGTAGAGATGGTAAAGGATTGAGCCAGATGAGTAGGCTGGAGGCTGAACACAAAAGGCCTAGCCAAAATAGAGCTTTATTCAGCCAAGAGAGTTGGGATCTATCTTGAGTGCATTGGAAGCATTGAATTGACATGATCAGATGAGGGTTTTGGAAAAATGATTTGTGGGCATTTTGGTGGTTGGACTAGAACAGGAGAGTAGTATAGGAGTGAGGGAGCAGAATGAGGGCCCAGAAAACCAATCAAGGTGGCTGGTGTAGTCATGCAGGTGAGAGTCGATGACAGCGCAGGTGTGGCAAAACTGGAGATGAAGAGAAGGAGTGGGGTCCAAAGATAGAGAAGTGGAACCGAAGCTTGATTGGATTTGGGAGGTGAGGAAGGAGGAGGAGTCTGGCTCTCTCTTCTCCCTCCAAGTGATCTTGTCTGTTCCCATGAACAGCACCACCATCCTTATGATAACTCCCAAACTTGTATCTCCAGCCCAAATCTCAGTCAATTAGGTCCAGAAGATACCAGAACTTCTACTTATATTTATTACAGCATATCCTTTGTAATTTATTTTTCTTTTTTATTTCATAATGTACATTCTATATTAGCATGGAAATATTGATAATAGTCAACGACTAATGAGCACCTACTATGAACTGGACCCTGTTCTAAGCACTATTCATTAATTAGCTCATGTAATTGTCCCAGCAACCTGGTGGGGTTGCTATTATTATTATAATACTTATTTTGCAGATGAAAAGACTGAGGCACAGAAGTTATAAATAGCACAAGATCACATAGTTCATAGCTGCTGGTGGCAGAGATGGGCTACATTTTTTCTCCTTCAGGAAAGGATTCCTTGCCCAGCTGCGAGGAGGTGATAAGCTGACAGCCTCTGTTTGCTCATTCTTTATGGAGCTCTTAGCTCTTCTCAGTGTGGCCCCAGCCAGTGACTGTGCAAGATGGTGGCACGAGGGCCTCAGCATTTCCACCCAAAGTGGGGTTCTGCTAATGGACTCTCTCCTCCAGCGCTCCGCTTTGGGCCAACAGAGACGGTGCCAATCTGCTTCACAGTCTAGCAGCTTCCTCTGCCCAGTCCTTTCCTTTCACCAGGTTGCTCCTCCGGAAACCTCTTGGTCCCAACTGCATCTCAGCATCTGCTTCGCAGGAGACCACCCAGACACGGAGACAGAGCCAGGACCTGATGGCTAGGCATTGTAGACAGATGAGCCTGTGCACCCCAATACCCTGTTTGTCCTTCTGTCTTTGCATCTGCTGCACTGTGTTGACATTTTTGGCTTCTCAGTCTGGTGTGTGTGTGTGTGTGTCTGTGTGTGTGTGTATGAATTAGGTAACATAAAGTTTACCATTTTATCCATTTTGAAGTGTGCAATTAGGTGGCATTCATTATATTCGCATTATTGTGCAACCAACCACATGTTCATTTTTCCAAAACTTTCTTTTATCACCCCAAACAGAAACTCTGTACCCATTAAACAATAATCTGAGTCTGCTTTTTAGACACCAAAAATAAACTGAGCTCTCAGGACAGCAATGCTATCTTACTCACCTCTATCTGTAGCTCCCAGTCAGACAGAGCATCTACTAGGCATCCAAGATATTGCTTACCAAACTCAGGAATTAAAAGAAAATTCCTACTGAAATTATCTGGGATGGCTTCCTGGAAGAAGTAACATTTCATTGGCATCCTAATTCGGTGGAAATGTGGGAAACTCATCCCAGGCAAAGGGAAGAGGAGGAGGGGGGCCAACTTTGCTGATTGTCAACCCAAAGTCAGTGCTCCCCTACCACAACTGCAATTTTGTTTAGGGTAGCAAAGTACACAACTAAGATATATATATATATATAGATAGATAGATAGATAGATAGATAGATAGATACATTTCCTAGCCTCTCATATCAAGATGGCCATTTGACAGTTGTGGCCAGTGAGATGTAAACAAAAGATTCACATTCCTGAAATGAGTGCTGCCACTTCCTCTTTTTTTCCTCCCTTCCACTTCTTGTCTGGAATGTAGGTGTAGTGGCTGGCGCAATATTAGCCATCTTACAACCATTAGAGAGGTGGCAAGAAAATTGTGAAGTCCTTGGTCCTGACATTGAGGCACTGAATTAGCAACTCTAGACTTGTGTGTGTGTGTGTGTGTGTGTGTGTGTGTGTGTGTGTGTATAAAACTCCTAACTGAAAAACTTGGTTGAGATTTTTTCTGTGCAGTCAATATAAGTCTTAACTGACACAATGGTTAAAGACATAGAGGCTTGTATCTGAGACTGAGGTATCAGAGACAGTGTGATGAGGAAGAATGTCCAAACAAAGGAAACAGACAGAAAGTACTCACTGGACACCTGCAATGGCCTGGAAATGCCAGCCTGGAAGTTTTAGGTGTTCTCTGGCTGTTACAGAACGGGGAGTGAAGGACATCTAGTCACATGGTCATGAAACTGCAAAAACCCAGAGAGAACATCTTAAAAGTAGTTCCTTGGTTGATGAGGAAAAGTTCTTTATTGAAGAATCTCAGCAAATCAATGTAGAAGGAAGGATTGTATTAGAAAGTCACCATTTTATAACTCCCTAATGAAATAATGGATCTAGTCAACAGTCATCCATGGCTGCAAAAAATCATAAAGTGAAAAATTGTTGGGGAACCTCATAAAAGATCAATAAGACAAACACCTAAACCCATGGATCAGTCTTAACATCAGTAGAAGTTGAACAGCCAGGCAATATGTGGCTCCTAATGTGATGCTACAGGAAGTGTAAAGCAGCCACCTACGAAATAGTATTGCCTCATCACCTCCCCCCACAAAACCCCCAAAACAAAACTCTTGAATCTGAATCTCATCAAGCCTCTAGGTCTAACTACAAGTTGACAGGAAATATGGAGGATGACATCACAAAGAGATGATCAGCAAACCCAGAATGTAGAGAAATCTTAGAAGACAAATGACCCAGTGTATTCGTTAGGGTCCCAGCAGGAAACAGATGGCATACCAAATTAGGTAATTTGAGGAGAGCTTAATAAAAGGACTATTTACAAAGATTTGGGAAGGATGTAGGAAAACCAGGAGGAAACAGGGCTAGCGCAGAACCCCAGAGCTAATGACAGCTCCAGAGACATCACCACTGTAGGGGTGAAGAGACAAGGGGAGAGAGCAGTTACTGTACTAGGGGTACATGGGGACAGAGAGCAGGAAAGGAGAGAGGGAGGGAGAAAAAACTACCTGAAGAGGCCTCATGACAATGGCTATGACTTTCTGTTGAAGGACACAACAAGATAGCCAAGAAATATTGTACACTGATGGTCAGAATAGTGGTCACACTCTATTTGGAATAGAATAGAAGAAGGAGTAAAAAAGCTTTAATTTGCACAAAAATAAATTTAAGAATCTCTTATTTTAACTACCAATATTTCAGCTTGAAACTGGGTATTGATGTATGAGGTCTATTTTATTTTTATTTTCTTATTTTTATTTTTTATTTTTTTGTGGTACGCGGGCCTCGCACTGTTGTGGCCTCTCCCGTTGCGGAGCACAGGCTCCGGACGCGCAGGCTCAGCGGCCATGGCTCACGGGCCCAGCCGCTCCGCGGCATGTGGGATCTTCCCGAAACGGGGCACGAACCCGCGTCTCCTGCATCGGCAGGCGGACTCTCAACCACTGCGCCACCAGGGAAGCCCTGAGGTCTATTTTAAATCCAGGACCAAGACAATAGATTCCACTTCAGGTCTGTGAATCCACCCCTCAAACTGTCTCCACTTCGTGGGCAGTGTCATTGAACACTACAAATGGTCTTGGGGTTGAACTGCTTACAACACTTCAGTTGCCCTTCAGTAAATGTTTTCAACACAAATCATAAGGCATTCCATGATCTAGCAGCTTCTTGCCCTCCAGTCCTTTTTCCCTTGAATGGCTCCACCCCAGCCACACGGGACATCCTTGGAATTCTACCCATTTTCTTCCTAGTAGACATTCCCATATGTGGTTCTTAGGGTCTGTAAATTGTTTAGGACTCAGTCTCAGAAATCAAAAGCCACTCTGGTTAGATTAAGCAGAAGAGGATTTATTATAAGGTATTAAATGGCTTCAGAAGCAATGGCAAACCTGGGAAATAAAACTCAAAGAATGACCTCAAGAGCCACGGACAGCTCTGGCCACCAAGAGGAATTTCTGCCTCTACTGCCGTCAGGCAGGTGGCAGCCAAAGTGGGAAGCTGCCCTGTAGTGCTATCTGCCAGGATCAGGAAGCCACCTGAATCAGCAAAGAGTCACAATCTAGAAGCAAGAATGACCAGAAAGCCACCACAATCAAGAGGTGCCTCAGGAAAGCCAGACCTCTTGTTTACTTGCCAGCAGAAGCTCCAGAAGCAGGGAAGCAAGGCAACCTTCCATCGCCAAAATCTTGCATGAGTGCATCTGACTGATGGGACTAATTCACATCCAGAACTTGTACTTCAAAGTATCCTGGGAAATGCGTTTTTTGCTTCCCAGTCTAATACACACTAGAAGGAGGTTAGAGTAGATGTTGACTGCTGATGGACCACATCTGCCATAGCCCGAAACACTCTGTTCTTCTCCCCCTGGCCCAGTATTACTCATCTTTCAGATTGTGAGTTAGACTTCACTTGCTTACGAAAGCACTCCCTGACCCCCAGTCTATTTAGATGCCCCATCTCATCTCAACTTCTTGCTGAAAATATCCGTATTGCTTTGTGATTTTCCATTACAAATTGTACATTCACCATACTTCTACTCCAATAACTTGTCCATCTTCCCTGCTAAGCTCCATGATGGCTGACACCATATCTATCTGGTTTACCTTAGTATCCTCAGTAGCTTGCCCGCTGCACGGCACATTTTGGTCTCTTTACGTGAAATGAATGAATTTACTGAATGAATAAATAAATGAATACACAGAGGAGAGGATGGAGATAATTACTGTGGAACAGCTTGTAATAAGGCAAAGTACAGACATCAGTTGAAGGAGAGTTCCTCTGACGTGGGAGGGGATATCAGTCTCTTATAATTTGTTTTGCAGGAGTGGTTACACTGGTAAGTATAAAATATGGTAGGCCTGGGACTTCCACTGGCGGTCCAGTGGTTAAGACTTTGCCTTCCAATGCAGGAGGTGCGGGTTCAGTCCTTGGTCAGGGAGCTAAGATGCCACATGCCTCACAGCCAAAAAAAACCAAAACATAAAACAGAAGCAATATTGTAACAAATTCAATAAAAGAGTTTAAAAATAATGGTCCACATCAAAAAAAATCATTAAAAAAAGACAACTAAAAAAAAAAGATGATTTAAAAAATATATATATGGAGACTTCCCTGGTGGTGCAGTGTGGTTAAGAATCCACCTGCCAATGCAGGGGACATGGATTCAATCCCTGGGGTCCAGGAAGATCCCACATGCTGCGGAGCAACTAAGCCCATGCACCAAAACTACTGAGCCTGTGCTCTAGAGCCCTCGAGCCACAACTGTTGAGCCCACGTGCCACAACTACTGAAGCCTGCGTGCCTAGAGCCCATGATCTGCAACAAGAGAAGTCACCACAATGAGAAGCCCGCGCACCACAACAAAGAGCAGCCCCCGCTTGCTGCAACTAGAGAAAGCCTGCACACAGTAACGAAAACCTAACGCAGCCAGAAAGAAAGAAAGACCTCTTTCCTTTAAAAAAACCCAAAACATGGCAGGCATGGATAGCATCTGGAAAAATCCACCACACTCTAAATGATTTTCTTCAGCAGGCTTGAATGGAAGCAGATTCTCCTAAGAGAACAGCACTTCCCATTCACTGGCATCTGTCTCCAATAAGGAACATGGTCCCTGGAGCACATGACTTTGAGGAGGCTGGAGATAATGAGATGCTCAGGAGCTTAAAAGATGCAGGAATAGTCTTTGTCAGAGGTTGTCCATTGCCCAGTCCTCAGAAAAAACTGCATCTCAGAGAAGGAACATTTCCCATGCAGCTCCTGGACAGGTCTATTTAGGATACAGACTCACTTCTCCAAGGATTTGACCAGACAACTTGTTCGCCTGTAAGGATTGGATATGTGTGAAAACCTAGCCATAATACTGAAAAGTTTTACTTCTCTGAAGAAAGAGCCTGCCTGGCAGCTATGTGTTTGGCATGGTAATACTAAGGTTCTGGCATAACATCAATCTGTTTGAAGCTCCTTTCCCCTACACAGAGGGACCAGTGACGTTGGATGGACCAAAGTCTTGTCTCAGATGAATGCAGAGCCCACTTCAGAATTTCCAGCCCCTCAGTCTCTTGCTCCAAAGAACTGACTTTACCATTGAAATTGCTAGTGCAGTGAGTTCAGTGATAGACCAGGGGGAGGAAAGTCCAGGAGAGGATGAGCTAGTCAAGGGGGAGCCACATCCTCTGGAGCTTGGTTTTGGCACCTGTTGTCTAGGTCACACTTCCTCCAAGATACACTACCATAGTCAGAAGAATTACAGTTTGCTAGATTGAGGTCACACAGGAAAGAAGTATTAATAAGAAATCCATAATATATGTGTGTGTGTAAATATGTAATATAGCTACTTATAAAACATCAATGAACTGTGGCCATGGGCATGTAAGATGCTAAGAGTTCACTTGTGCCTCATTCTTCCTAGATCTCATGATTGATCCATTCACCCCCAGTACAGCCCACCTATGAATCCTCATTCCTTACTAACAAATCTACAAAGCCAGGGCTATTATTTTCTTGGTTTAGAATAGTCATTGAGAGACAGCACTCTGAGGTCAGACTTTCTCAGTTTGAATTCCAATTCCACCACTTGCGGCTGTGTGACCTAGAAAAATTAAGCTAATTTTTCCCTGTCTCAGCTTCCACTCTGTAAAATGGAGTTTAAAATATCTCTAACTACATGGAATAGTTGTGGGAATTAAATAACATTTAAAACAATGCTTGGCATATTGTAACTCCTCAATGATATTCATTATCCTTCTTATAATTATTGATATAAATATTCATTTGTAGGAGATTGGTTCAAGATGGTGGAGTAGAAAGACATGCACTCACTCCCTCTTGCGAGAGCACCAGAATCACAACTAACTGTTGAACAATCATCAACAGGAAGACACTGGAGCTCACCAAAACGATACCCCACATCCAAAGACAAAGGAGAAGCTTCAGTGAGACAGTAGGAGGGGCGCAATCACAATAACATAAAATCCCATAACAGCTGGCTGGGTGACTCACAAATTAGAGAACACTTATACCACAGAAGTCCACCCACTGGAGTGAAGGTCCCATGTCAGGCTTCCCAAACTGGGGGTCCAGCAACAGGAGGAGGAATTCCTAGAGAATCAGACTTTGAAGGCTAGTGGGATTTGATTGCAGGATTTCGACAGGACTGGGGGAAACAGAGACTCCACTCTTGGAGGGCACACACAAAGTAGTAAACACATCAGGACCCAGGGGAAGGAGCAGTGACCCCATAGGATACTGAAGCAGGGAGGGTTCAGTATTGTTGGAGGGTCTCCTGCAGAGATGGAGGGTGGCTGTGGCTCACTGTGGGGACAAGGACACTGGCAGCAGAAGTTCTGGAAAGTACTCCTTGACGTGAGCCCTCCCATAGTCTGCCATTAGCGCCACCGAAGAGCTGAGTAGGCTCCAGTGCTG
This sequence comes from Lipotes vexillifer, assembly GCF_000442215.2. Classification (NCBI taxonomy): domain Eukaryota; kingdom Metazoa; phylum Chordata; class Mammalia; order Artiodactyla; family Lipotidae; genus Lipotes; species Lipotes vexillifer. Next base: position 2,270,076 of record NW_006789324.1, on the reverse strand, counting down.
GGTCACCTCAGGCCAAACAACCAACAGGGAGGGAACGCAGCCAAACCCATCAGCAGACAAACGGATTAGAGTTTTACTGAGCTCTTCCCACCAGAAAAACACCCAGCTCTACTCACCAGTCCCTCCCATCAGGAAGCTTGCACAAGCCTCTTAGATAGCCTCATCCACCAGAGGGCAGACAGCAGAAGCAAGAAGAACTACAATCCTGCAGCCTGTGGAACAAAAACCACATTCACAGAAAGATAGACAAGATGAAAAGGCAGAGGACTTTGTACCAGATGAAGGAACAAGATAAAACCCCAGAAAAACAACTAAATGAAATTGAGATAGGCAACCTTACAGAAAAAGAATTCAGGATAATAAGAGTGAGGATGATCCAGAACCTCAGAAAAAGAATGAAGGCAAAGATCTAGAAGATGCAAGGAATGTTTAACAAAGACCTAGAAGAATTAAAGAACAAACAAACAGAGATGAACAATACAATAACTGAAATGAAAAATACACTAGAAGGAATCAATAGCAGAATAACTGAGGCAGAAGAACAGATAAGGGACCTGGAAGACAAAATGGTGGAAATTACTGCCGTGGAACAGAAGAAGAAAAAGAATGAAAAGAAATGAAGACAGCCTAAGAGACTTCTAGGACAACATTAAACGCAACAACCTTCATATTATAGGGGTCCCAGAAGGAGAAGAGAGAGAGGAACGATCTGAGAAAATATTTAAAGAGATTAGAGTCAAAAACGTCCCTAACATGGAAAGAAAATAGCCACCCAGGTCCAGGAAGCACAGAGAGTCCCAGGTAGGAAAAACCCAAGGAGAAACACGCCTTGACGCATAGTAATCAAACTTACAAAAACGAAAGTGAAAGAAAAATTATTGAAAGAAACGAGAAAAGTGGCAAATAATATAAAAGGGAACTCCCATAAGGTTAACAGCTGATTTCTCAGCAGAAACTCTACAAGCCAGAAGCAAGTGGCATGATATATTTAAAGTGATGAAACGGAAGAACCTACAACCAAGATTACCCTAGACAGCAAGGATCTCAGTCATATTCAGCAGAGAAATTAAAAGCTTTACAGACAAGCAAAAGGTAAGACAATTTAGCACCACCAAACCAGCTCTACAACAAATGCTAAGGGAACTTCTCTAAGCGGGAAACACAAGGAAGGACCTACAAAAACAAACCCAAAACAATTAAGAAAATGGTAATAGGAACATACATATCAATAATTACCTTAAACGTGAATGTATTAAATGCTCCAACCGAAAGAAACAGGCTCGTTGAATGCCTAAAAGAACAAGACCCCTATATATGCTGTCTACAGGAGACCCATTTCAAACCAAGGGACACATACAGACTGAAAGTGAGGGGAGGGAAAAAGATATTCCATGCAAATGGAAATCAAAAGAAAGCTGGAGTAGCAATACTCATATCAGATTAAATAGACTTTAAAATAAAGAATGTTACAAGAGACAAGGAAGGACACTATGTAATGATCAAGGGATCAGTCCAAGAAGAAGATATAACAATTATAAATATATATGCTCCCAACATAGGAGCACCTCAATACGTAAGGCAAATGCTAACATTTATAAAAGAGGAAATCGAGAGTAACACAAAAATAGTGGGAGACTTTAACACCTAACTGACATCAATGGACAGATCATCCAGACAAAAAATTAATAAGGAAACAAGCTTTAAATGACACAACAGACCAGATAGATTTAATGAATATTTATAGGACAATCCATCCAAAAACAGCAGATTACACTTTCTTCTCAAGTGCACATGGAACATTCTCCAGGATAGATCACATCTTGGGTCACAAATCAAGCAAATTACAGTTGGTAAATTTAAGAAAATTGTAATCATATCAAGCAGCTTTTCCGACCACAGTGCTATGAGATTAGAAATCAATAACAGGGAAAAAAACATAAAAAATACAAACACATGGAGGCTAAACAATACATTACTAAATAACCAAGACATCACTGAAGAAATCAAAGAGGAAATCACAAAATACCTAGAGACAAGCTACAATGAAAACACGATGATCCAAAACCTATGGGTTGCAGCAAAAGCAGTTCTAAGAGGGAAGTTTATAGCAATACAGTCCTACCTCAAGAAACAAGAAAAATCTCAAATAAACAATCTAACCTTACACCTAAAGGGACTAGAGAAAGAAGAACAAACAAAACCCAAAGTTAGTATAAGGAAAGAAATCATAAAGATCAGAGCAGAAATAAATGAAATAGAAACAAAGAAAACAATAGCAAAGATAAATGAAACTAAAACCTGGTTCTTTGAGAAGATAAACAAAATTGATAAACCTTTAGCCAGATTCATCAAGAAAAAGAGGGAGGGACTTCCCTGGTGGCACAGTGCTTAAGAATGCCTACCAATGCAGGGGAAACAGGTTTGATCTGTGGTCCAGGAAGATCCCACATGCTGCGGAACAACTAAGCCTGTGAGCCACAACTAATGAGCCCCTGTGCTGTAACTTCTTAAGCCCGCACCTAGAGCCCATGCTTCACAAGAAGAGAAGCCACCGCAATGAGAAGCCCGTGCACCACAACGAAGAGTAGCCCCCACTCACCGGAACTAGAAAAAACCTGTGCACAGCACCGAAGATCCAACGCAGCCAAAAAAAAAGAAAAGTAAAAGAGGGAGCAGACTCAAATCAATAAAATTAGAAATGAAAAAGGAGACATTACAATGGACACCGCAGAAATACAAAGCATACTAAGAGACTACTGCAAGCAACTCTATGTCAATAAAATGGACAACCTGGAAGAAGTGGACCAATAGTTAGAAAGGTATAACCTTCCAAGACTGAACCAGGAAGAAATAGAAAATATGAACAGACAAATCACAAGTAATGAAATTGAAACTGTGATTAAAAATCTTCCAACAAACAAAAGTCCAGGACCAGATGGCTTCACAGGTGAGTTCTATCAAATATTTAGAGAAGAGCTAACACCCATCCTTCACAAACTCTTCAAAAAATTGCAGAGTAAGGAACACTCACAAACTCATTCTACGAGGTCACCATCACCCTGATACCAAAACAAGACAAAGATACTACAAAAAAGAGAAAATTACAGATCAATATCACTGATGAATATAAATGCAAACATCCTCAACCAAATACTAGCAAACAGAATCCAACAACACATTAAAAGGATCATACAGCATAATCAAGCGGGATTTATCCCAGGGATGCAAAGACTCTTCAATATAAGCAAATCAATCAATGTGATACACCATATTAACAAATTGAAGAATAAAAACCATATGATCATCTCAATACAAGCAGAAAATGCTTTTGACAAAATTCAACACCAATTTATGATGAAAACTCTCCAGAAAGTGGGCATAGAGGGAACCTACCTCAACATCATAAAAACTATATATGACAAACCCACAGCAAACATCACTATCAATGGTGAAAAACTGAAAGCATTGCCTCTAAAATCAGGAACAAGACAAGGATGTCCACTCGCACCACTATTATTCCACATAGTTTTGGAAGTCCTAGCCACAGCAGTCAGAGAAGAAAAAGAAATAAAAGGAATACAAATTGGAAAAGAAGAAGTAAGTCTGTCACTGTTTGCAGATGACACGCTACTATACATAGAGAATCCAAAAGATGCCACCAGAAAACTACTAGAGCTAATCAATAAATTTGGTAAAGTTGCAGGATACAAATCAATGCACAGAAAACTTTTGCATTCCTATACACTAACAACAAAAGATCAGAAAGAGAAATTAAGGAAAAAATCCCATTCACCATTGCAACAAAAAGAATAAAATACCAAGGAATAAACCTACCTATGGAGGTAAAAGACTGTACTCAGAAAAGTATAAGAACCTGATGAAAGAAATCAAAGAAGACACAAACAGTTGGAGAGATATAACATGTCCTTGGATTGGAAGAATCAATATTGTGAAAATGACTATACTACCCAAAGCAATCTACAGATTCAATGCAAACCCTATCAAATTACCAATGGCATTTTTTACAGAGCTAGAACAAAAACTCTTAAAGTTTGTATGGAGACACAAAAGACCCCGAATAGCCAAAGCAGTCTTGAGGGAAAAAAATGGAGCTGGAGGAATCAGACTCGCTGACTTCACACTATACTACAAAGCTACAGTCATCAAGACAATATGGTAATGGCGCTAAAACAGAAATACAGATCAATGCAACAGGATAGAAAGCCCAGAGATAAACCCACGTACCTGTGGTCAACTAATCTATGACAAAGGAGGCAAGGCAAAGGAGAAAAGACGGTCCCTTCAATAAGTGGTGCTGGGAAAACTGGACAGCTACATGTAAAAGAGTGAAATTAGAACACTCCCTAACACCATACAAATAATAAACTCAAAATGGGTTAGAGACCTAAATGTAAGACTGAACACTATAAAACTCTTAGAGGAAAACATAGGAAGAATACTCTTTGACATGTCACAGCAAGATCTTTTTTGACCCACCTCCTAGAGTAATGGAAATAAAAACAAAAATAAACTAATGGGACCTAATGAAACTTAAAAGCTTTTTCACAGCAAAGGAAACTACAAACAAGACAACCTTCAGAGTGGGAGAAAATATTTGCTAATGAATCAATGGGCAAAGGATTTATCTCCAAAATATATAAATAGCCCATTCCTCTCAATATTAAAAAAAAAACCAACCCAATCAAAAAATGGGCAGAAGACCTAAATAGACATTTCTCCAAAGAAGCACATGAAAAGATGCTCAACATCAGTAATTGTTAGAGAAATGCAAATCAAAACTACAATGAGGTATCACCTCATACCAGTTAGAATGGACATCATCAGAAAATCTATAAACAACAAATGCTGGAGAAAAGGGAACCCTCTTGCACTGTTGGTGGGAATGTAAATTGATACAGCCACTATGGAGAACAATATGGAGGTTCCTTAAAAAACTAAAAATAGAATGACCATATGACCCAGCAACCCCACTACTGGGCATATAGCCAGAGAAAACCATAATTCAAAAAGACACATGCACCCCAATGTTCATTGCAGTACTATTTACAGTAGCCAGGTCATGGAAGCAACCTAAATGCCCATTGACAGATGAATGGATAAAGAAGATGCAGTACATAAATGCAATGGAATATTACTCAGCCATAAAAAGGAACTAAACTGGGTCATTTGTAGAGACATGGATGGATCTAGAGACTGTCATACAGAGTGAAGTAAATCAGAAAGAGAAAAACAAATATCGTGTATTAACGCATAATGTGGGACCTAGAAAAATGGTACAGATGAACCGGTTTTCAGGGCAGATGTAGAGAACAAATGTATGGACACCAAGGGGCGAAAGTGGTGAGGGGGGCAGGTAGGGGGGTGGGATGAATTGGAAGATTGAGGTTGACATATATACACTAATATGTTTAAAATAGATAACTAATAAGAACTTGCTTTATAAAAAATAAATAAAATAAAATTCAAAAAAAAGTTTTAATTCTTGATGATAGGAATATAGGTATTTATTGTTTTATCCTTTGTGTTTTTCTGTATTTTAAACAGTTCTAGAAATGTAAATAAAAGTAAAATACAAACTTCCAAGAAATATTCATTTGTAGCACTCTTTTATTGTTTAAAAGCATGGCTTTCACGTATTTTATGTAGTTAGTCAAATTTATGGTTTAAATGACAACTGGATGAAAATTATTTCTCTCCCTTTCTCCAGTCTAGGCCTTTAAATATAGCAAGTGAGCCTATGTTGCTCTCAGGATGAACTGGAACTGAGGAAGTTGAACTTACCCATCAAATGTCCATAATTTAGAGAAAAGAACTATAGCATTAATTAGGTTCCCTTGGGCAGCAAGCAACAAATCATGCACAAACTGGCTTAAGCTGGAAACAAATGAATTAATTCACATAGCAGATGTCCAACAGTAGGGTGGGCTTCAGGATTGGATTATCAGAGATCTGATGATGCCGTTTGGGTCCTAGGTTCTTTCCATCTCTCCCCTCTGTCCTCCATAGCATTGGCCTCATCTTAAGTCTGGTATCCCTTGTGTTCATATGGTGGCTGCCAATGGCAAACCAGACACATGTCTTTTATCCCATCCAGTAAGGGAGAAAAAGAGGCTAAATACCCATGAAAGATTCCCTACTGGCATCTCCAAGAGCCTCTCCTCATGACTCAGGGGACTCCCTATATCTACCTAGGAAGGAAGATGGTGCTTCCATGGTTTTCTTAGACCCATCAGCTGGGGTGGAATAGATATTGGAGACTCAGTCTGTGCTTTTGTAGGTGTCATGTGAAGAGGCTTTCAGATGGTGCTGGGGCTTACCTACTTTTAGGGTCCTTGAGTGTCAACAAGTAGGGCTGTTCTGTTTATCTATTGCTACACAAAAAATGACCTCAAGCTTAATGCCTGAAGGTATAATCATTTTATTATGTCTCACAGTTTACAGGTCATGAATTCAGGTAGGGCTCAGCTGGGAGACACTTCAGCTTCACATGGCTTCAGCTAGGGCCACTCAGTGGTATTTGGCTGGAAGCTAGGTTGGTCTGAGGGCCCTAGGATGTCATCACTTACATGACTGGCACCCAGGGGACAGCTAGTGGTTGGGTTCAGCTGGCATCTCTCCCTCTCTGTGTAGTCTTAGGGCCTTTGCCTGTGATCCCAGCAGAGTAGCTGGATCTCTCACATGGTGACTCACTTTGTTACCCAGCCGTAAGTGATGGAGAAATTGTGAAATAAAAAACGGTTCCAGAGGATCTGAAATGTTATCTTTGATACACATAATAAAGGTGAAGAAATAGACATATGATTTTTTTTGTTTTTTTTTTTTTGTTTTTTTACACAATGTATTTATTTATTTATTTATGGCTGTGTTGGGTCTTCATTTCTGTGCATGGGCTTTCTCTAGTTGTGGCAAGTGGGGGTCACTCTTCATCGCGGTGCGCAGGCCTCTCACTATCGCGGCCTCTGTTGTTGCGGAGCACAGGCTCCAGACGCGCAGGCTCAGTAATTGTGGCTCACGGGCCCAGTTGCTCCATGGCATGTGGGATTTTCCCAGACCAGGGCTCGAACCTGTGTTGTCTGCATTGGCAGGCAGATTCTCAACCACTGCGCCACCAGGGAAGCCCGACATATGATTTTTAATAATGGATACTTTGTTCCTTTCCATGCCCACAAAACAGATGTGTCCATTTAAAAATTATTAGTTCGAAAAAGTGCTGCTTTGTCATACTGCCCCAGGCACCAGAGTCACTGGCTAGACCTGTGCTGTGTGAGCTGTGGAGCTCTCTTTCCTTCTCATCAGCCCTGCTTGGTCTAGGGCACCAGCACATCTCCCGTGTGGTATCTCAGTAGCCTCCAGCCTGACCATCCTGCCTCCAGACTCATCCCTTCCATTCATTCCCCCCTATTGTTTTCCAGTGTGATTTTTCTGAAAATTAAATCTGCTCAGACCATTCCCTGGCCTAAAGTCAATACAGTAGTCATCCCCTTAGGCTCGGGAGATCTGTTCCAAGAACCCAGTGGATGCCTGAACTACTGCTTAGTACCGAATCCTATATATACTATGTTTTTCCTATACATACATGTCTATGATAAAGTTTAATGTACAAATTAGGCACAGTAAGAGATTAACAACAACAATAATAAAATAGAATAATTATTGCAATACACTGTAATAAAAGTTATGTAAATGTGGCCTCTCTGTCTCAAAAATATCTCATTGTTAAATTTAATGTCTTTTCCATCTTAACGAAGTACTTATCATGCACTGTGGCTGTAACCCTTGTAGTTTGAGGTGCGACAGCAAAACTAGCACAAATTTCTTTTTCCTTCTTCACAATTTTATAGGTACAAGATTGGTTCTTACCATAGATCTTAGCAAACTCAGCATATGATTTTTTTCTTTCCTTATTAACTTGAGAACTGTCACCTTTTCAATTAATGGAAGTGCTTTATGGCTTCTCTTTGGTGGATCCGAACCGCTAGCAGCACAACTCTTGTGCTTTGGGGCCATTATTAAGTAAAATAAGGGTCATTTGAACACAAGCACTGAGATACTGTGACAGTCAATCTGATAACAGAGATACGTACTAAGTCTGATGGGTGGCATACACTGGACAAAGAAATGATTCACATCCCAGGAGGAACAGAGCAGGAGAGCACAAGATTTCATCATGTTATTCAGAACAGTGAGCAATTCACAACTTATGAATTGTGTATTTCTGCAAGTTTTCATTTAATATTTTCAGACCACAGTTGACCACAGGTAACTGAAACCACAGAAAGTGAAACCATGGATAAGGGGGGACTAGTGTATTCGGTTCTTTTTTACCAACCAAATAAATTCCATTCTTCAGTATGGCTTAAATATTCTTTCACAGGTAGCTCCTGTCCTGGGTCAGATCCCCCAATTATCACTGGAATGTAAGTCCTAGGAGGGCAGGGATCTTTTCTCTCTTGTCCACTGCTTTACCCTCAGCACCAAGACCACACCAGGAACATAGTAGGTGCTTAATAAGCATTTGTGGAAGGAAGGGAAGAGAGGGACCAAGGGAAGGAAAAGAGGAGGAAGTTAGTTCCGACAGCTTCCTGTACTCCACTGCCATAATGTTCATTTCCAGTTTAACATCTGGTTTCCTCACCAGATTGTAAGGTCCCAGGAGGAAACGGACATACCATATTCAACACTCCTAGCACAGTGCCTAAAACAAAGTCAATGCTCAAAAATATTTCTAAAATAGATGAATTAATAATGTGATAAATGCTTAAGGCACATACACAGAGGGGTGATAGCCTGAAGAAAAGGCCAGTTGATCCTCTCTCTGGAGTTTAGGGGTGGAAATGGGAAGGGGTAGATTGTAAATGAGCCCTTGGAGGGTGATGACCTTGGCTTCTGCCTGGGGGCCCCGCCTTATGGGATTCCAGGTGATTGGTTTTCTTTAGGCCTCTGGTCCTGAATTGTTGGGTTCCTTTGCTCAGTCCTCATAGCCCTTTTGTGTATTCAGTTTTTTTATTTGGCAAATATATCCAACCCTGCTAGTATTTTTCCAAGACAGTGGAGCCTTTGAAGTGATGCATGTACTGCCTTGCCTCAGCCTCCTGGAATGTAACCTCATTCCTTCCTCAGGTCGGTACCCTCATTAAGCAGCCTGCCCAGTCCTGCTCCAGCAGGCAGCCTGCCAGGCATGCACTTGGCATTAGGAGTCCCAGCTCAGGGACTGAGGCAGGCTTTACTATTTAAAAGCATGTACTTGAAAGTCAAATAGACCCCAGAGGGCAGACAGCAGAAGTAAGAAGAACTACAATCCTGCAGCCTGTGGAACAAAAACCATATTCACAGAAAGACAGACAAGATGAAAAGGCAGAGGGCTATGTACCAGATGAAGGGACAAGACAAAACTCCAGAAAATAACTAAATGAAGTGGGGATAGGCAACCTTCCAGAAAAAGAGTTCAGAATAATGATAGTGAAGATGATCCAGGGCCTCGGAAAAAGAATGGAGGCAAAGATCAAGAAGATGCAAGAAATGTTTATCAAAGACCTAGTAGAATAAAAGAACAAACAAACACAGATGAACAATACAATAACTGAAATGAAAACTACACTAGAAGGAATCAACAGCAGAATAACTGAGGCAGAAGAACGGATAAGTGACCTGGAAGACAGAATGGTGGAATTCACTGCTGAGGAATAGAATAAAGAAAAAAGAATGAAAAGAAATGAAGACAGCCTAAGAGACCTCTGGGACAATATTAAACACAATAACATTTGCATTATAGGGGTCCCAGAAAGAGAATATAGAGAGAGAAAGGACCCGAGAAAATATTTGAAGAGATTATAGTGAAAACTTCCATAACATGGGAAAGGAAATAGCCACCCAAGTCCAGGAAGTGCAGTGAGTCGCATACAGGATAAACCCAAGGAGAAACACGCCGAGACACATAGTAATCAAACTGGCAAAAATTAAAGGCAAAGAAAAAGTATTGAGAGCAGCAAGGGAAAAATGACAAATAACATACAAGGGAACTCGCATAAGGTTAACAGCTGATTTCTCAGCAGAAACTCTACAGGCCAGAAGCAAGTGGCATGATATACTTAAAGTGATGAAAGGGAAGAACCTACAACCAAGTTTACTCTATCCAGCAAGGATCTCATTCAGATTCGATGGAGAAATCAAAAGGTTTACAGACAAGCAAAAGCTAAGAGAATTCAGCACCACCAAACCAGCGCTACAACAAATGCTAAAGGAACTTCTCTAAGTAGGAAACACAAGAGAAGAAAATGACCTACAAAAACAAACCCAAAACAATTAAGAAAAGGGTCATAGGAACATACGTATCGATAATTACCTTAGACGTGAATGGATTAAATGCTCCAACCAAAAGACACAGGCTCGCTGAATGGATACAAAAACAAGACCCATATATATGCTGTCCACAAGAGACCCACTTCAGACCTAGGGACACATACAGACTGAAACTGAGGGGATGGAAAAAGATATTCCATGCAAATGGAAATCAAAAGAAAGCTGGAGTAGAAATACTCATATAAGATAAAATAGACTTTAAAATAAAGAATGTTACAAGAGACAAGGAAGGACACTACATAATGATCAAGGGATCAATCCAAGAAGAAGATATAACAATTATAAATATATATGCACCCAACACAGGAGCACCTCAATACATAAGGCAACTGCTAACAGCTGTAAAAGAGGAAATCGACAGTAACACAATAATAGTGGGGGACTTTAACACCTCACACCAATGGACAGATCATCCAAAATGAAAATAAATAAGGAAACAGAAGCGTTAAATGACACAATAGACCACATAGATTTAATTGATATTTATAGGACAGTCCATCCAAAAACAGTAGATTACACTTTCTTCCCAAGTGCGCATGGAACATTCTCCAGAATAGAGCAGATCTTGGGACACAAGTCAAGCCTCAGTAAATTTAAGAAAATTGAAATCATATCAAGCATCTTTTCTGACCACAACACTTTGAGATTAGAAATGAATTACAGGGAAAAAAATGTAAAAAACAAACACATGGAGGCTAAACAATACGTTACCAAATAACCAAGACATCAGTGAAGAAATCAAAGAGGAAATCAAAAAAATACCTAGAGACAAATGACAATGAAAACAAAACGATCCAAAACCTATGGGATGCAGCAAAAGCAGTTCTAAGAGGGAAGTTTAGAGCTATACAAGCTTACCTCAAGAAACAAGAAAAATCTCAAGTAAACAATCTAATCTTACACCTAAAGAAACTAGAGAAAGAAGAACAAACAAAACCCAAAGTTAGCAGAAGGAAAGAAATCATAAAGATCAGAGGAGAAATAAATGAAATAGAAACAAGGAAAACAATAGCAAAGATCAAAATAACTACAAGCCGGTTCTTTGAGAAGATAAATAAAATTGATAAACCATTAGCCAGACTCATCAAGAAAAAGAGGGAGAGGACTCATATCAATAAAATTAGAAATGAAAAAGGAGAGGTTACAACAGACACCGCAGAAATAGAAAGCATCCTGAGAGACTACTGCAAGCAACTCTATGCCAATAAAATGGACAACCTGGAAGAAATTGGCAAATTCTTAGAAAGGTATAATCTTCCAAGACTAAACCAGGAAGAAATAGAAAATATGAACAGACCAATCACAAGTAATGAAATTGAAACTGTGATTGAAAATCTTCCAACAAACAAAAGTCCAAGACCAGATGGCTTCACAGGTGTATTCTATCAAACATTTAGAGAAGAGCTAACACCAATCTTTCTCAAACTTTTCTAAAAAATTGCAGAGGAAGGAACACTCCCAAACACATTCTATGAGACCACCATCACCCCGATACCCAAACCAGACAAAGATACTACAAAAAAGGAAAATTACAGACCAATATCACTGATGAATATAAATGCAAAAATCCCCAACAAAATACTAGCAGGCAGAATCCAACAACCCATTAAAAGGATCATACACCATGATCAAGTGGGATTTATCCCAGGGATGCAAGATTCTTCAATATACGTAAATCAATCAATGTGATACACCATATTAATAAATTGAAGAATAAAAAGAATGTGATCATCTCAATAGATGCAAGAACTTTTGACAGAATTCAACATCCATTTATGATAAAAACTCTCCAGAAAGTGGGCATAGAGGGAAGCTACCTCAACATAATAAAGGCCATACATGACAAACCCACAGCAAACATCGTTCTCAATGGTGAAAAACTGAAAGCATTTTCTCTAAGATCAGGAACACGACAAGGATGTCCACTCTCACCACTATTATTTAACATAGTTTTGGAAGTCCTAGCCATGGCAATCAGAGAAGAAAAAGAAATAACAGTAATACAAATTGGAAAAGAAGAAGTAAAACTGTCATGTTTTCAGATGACATGATACTATACATAGAGAATCCTAAAGATGCCACCAGAAAACTACTAGAGCTAATCAATGAACCTGGTAACGTTGCAGGATACAAAATTAATGCACAGGGCTTCCCTGGTGGCACAGTGGTTGAGGGTCCACCTGCCGATGCAGGGGACATGGGTTTGTTCCCCGGTCCGGGAGGATCCCACATGCCACGGAGCTGCTGGGCCTGTGAGTCATGGCCGCTGAGCCTGCACCTCCAGAGCCTGTGCTCCTCAACGGGAGCGGCCACAACAGTGAGAGGCCCACATACCGCAAAAATAAATAAATAAATAAAATAATAATAGTAATAATAATGCACAGAAATCTCTTGCATTCCTATACACTAATGATGAAAAATCTGAAAGAGAAGTTAAGGAAACACTCCCATTTACCATTGCAACAAAAAGAATAAAATACCTAGGAATAAACCTACCTAGGGAGACAAAAGATCTGTATGCAGAAAACTATAAGACACTGATGAAAGAAATTAAAGACGATACCAACAGATAGAGAGATATACCATGTTCTTGGATTGGAAGAATCAATATTGTGAAAATGACTATACTATCCAAAGCATTCTACAGATTCAATGCAATCCCTATCAAATTACCAATGGCATTTTTTACGGAACTAGAACAAAATATCTTAAAATTTGTATGCAGACACAAAAGACCCCAAATAGCCAAAGCAGTCTTGAAGGGAAAGAAAAGGAGCTGTAGAATCAGACTCCCTGACTTCAGACTATACTACAAAGCTACAGGAATCAAGACAATATGTTACTGACACAAAAACAGAAACATAGATCAATGGAACAAGATAGAAAGCCCAGTGATAATCCCATGCACCTATGGTCAACTAATCAATGACAAAGGAGGCAAGGATATACAATGGAGAAAAGACAGTCTCTTCAATAAGTGGTGCTTGGAAAACTGGACAGCTACATGTAAAAGAGTGAAATTAGAAAACGCCCTAACACCATACATAAAAATAAACTCAAAATGGATTAAAGACCTAAATCTAAGACCAGACACTGTAAAAGTCTTAGAGGAAAACACAAGAAGAACACTCGTTGACATAAATCACAACAATATCTTTTTTGATCCATCTCCTAGAGTAATGGAAATAAAAACAAAAATAAACAAATGGGACCTAATGAAACTTCAAGTCTTTTGCATAGCAAAGGAAACCATAAACAAGACCAAAATACAACCCTAAGAATGGGAGAAAATATTTGCAAATGGATCAATGGACAACAGATTAATCTCCAAAATATATGAACAGCTCATGCAGCTCAATATTAAAAAAACAAACAACCCAATCCAAAAATGGGCAGAAGACCTAAATAGACATTTCTTCAAAGAAGACATACAGTTGGCCAAGAAGCACATGAAAAGTTGCTCAGCATCACTAATTATTAGAGAAATGCAAATCAAAACTACAATGAGGTATCACCTCATACCAGTTAGAATGGGCATCATCAGAAAATCTACAAAGAACAAATGCTGGAGAGTGTTTGTAGAAAAGGGAACCCTCTTGCACTGTTGGTGGGAATGTAAATTGATACAGCCACTATGGAGAACAGTATGGAGGTTCCTTAAAAAACTAAAAATAGAATTACCATATGATCCAGCAATCCCACTACTGGCCATATACTCAGAGAAAACCATAATTCAAAAAGACACATGCACCTCAATGTTCATTGCAGCACTATTTACAATAGCCAGGTCATGGAAGCAACCTAAATGCCCATTGACACGTGAATGGATAAAGAAGAAGTGGTACATATATACAATGGAATATTACTCAGCCATAAAAAGGAACAAAATTGGGTCATTTGTTGAGATGTGGATGGATCTAGAGACTGTCACACAGAGTGAAGTAAGTCAGAAAGAGAAAAACAAATATCGTATATTAACACATGTATATGGAACCTAGAAAAATGGCACAGATGAACTGGTTTGCAGGGCAGAAGTTGAGACACAGCTGTAGAGAACAAACGCATGGACACCAAGGGAGGAAAGCCGTGGTGGGTGGGGATGGTGGTGTGATCAATTGGGCGATTGGGATTGTCATGTATACAAAAAACGAAAAAAGTCAAATAGACCAGGGTTTGGATCCTGAATCATCACTTACTATCTGCATGGTTGTGAGCAATTTATTTATCTAGCTGAGGCTTGACCTTATCATCTATAAACTGGAACTAAAAATAAAGCCTAATTCATACCATATTGGGGAGGATTAAATTAGATAATCCATGAGCGTATACCACAGAGCCTCAATAAATATTAGTTTCCTATTCAAGGACTACTCTTGCCCTTTGGTAGGTCATACATTTCTCTGGGATGGAGCAGGGGTGGAGGGGGAGAGAGGGAAGGGGAATTAGCATGTATCAAGCACCTATAATGTACCATGCCCAGTGCTGGCATGCCCACCAAACTACATGACAACCCATGTCGCTGTGTGTAATATTAGCCCCATTTTCCTGTGAAAGGAATGTAGATTGTAGAGTAGACAAAGCTGGGTTGGAATCCAGGCTCTGAAACTCACTTGTGATATGAGTCTGGGCAAGGCCCTTCCCCTCTGTAAGCCTTGGGTCCCCACCAGTACTGGCTGTTACTATATGACAGGCTTGCTGTGCAGATTGTATGAGCTAACACTATGTAAAAGATGCTTAACCTGATGGTACTCAGTAAATGTGCATTCTTTCATTCCCGTGGGGTCCCTGGTTGAAAGCAGAGCTTGAATGGAGAGAGGAGAACATGGGGCATGCTAGGAAAAGACACCCCAAGGCATCAGGATTCTGGGGGAACACATTTCTCTTACTCCCCAGAGAACAAGCCTGCTATAAACACCATGAGTGGACCGCCCTGCTGGGCTAGGAAAAAGACCCAGGTGGCTGGCCATCTCTTTCCCTGACCTTTCTGGCCTCAGGGCTTGGTAGGAGTGGAAATGATACAGCAGAAAAGAGTTCAAACAGCAGTTCTAAAGGTCAGCACACCTGGGTTTAGCTCTGGCTCTGCCACTTATCAGCCATGTGACTTTGGTTAAGTTGCCCTAATCTCTCTGAGCCTCAATTCCCCATCCAAATAGGGATAATATCACATGTTCTGGTTATCTATTGTTGCATGACAAACCATCCCAAGACACAATGGCTTACAACAGCAATTATTATGTCTCAGGGTTTGGGGCTGACTTGGTCCAGCTGGGTAGCTCCTGCTGGGGGTCTCATGCAGTTGTAGTCAGATGGCAGCTAGGGCTGGAGTCATGTGAAGACTGGACAGGGCTGGATGTCCAAGGTGGCTTTTTCATTCACATGTCTGGCACCTGGGCTGGGAGGGCTGGAACAGCTGGGGGCTGGGTGGGCACCTCTCTTTTTGGCCTCTCCACGTGGCTAGCTGGGACATCTTCACAGCATGCTGCTCTTAGGGTAGTCAGATTTCTCCCACGGCAGCTGGCTACCCCCCAGAGCAAGCATGCCAAGAGATCAAGGCAGAAAGGGAAACGTTGCATCTCACCTAGGCTTGAAAGTCCCTCTGTGTCCCTTCTGCTGCATTCCATTGGTTATTAGTGGGACACGTGGCCAGCCCAGATACAAAGGGAGGAGATGGGAGGGGTGTCAAAGATGGGCTGCCATCTTTAACTCATCACCCCACATATCCCATCCTCACAGGACTGTTGTAAAGATGTGGAAAGATGGCATGCATGAAAGCCTTTAGTGTAAGTGATTAAAGAGACATGAGGTTACTGTTTCAAATCCATCCCTTCCTCTCTGCCCTAAATCAGGCCCTCATCCTTTCTATTCTGCACTATGAGGTTTCAGAGTCATTTTTATGACTCCTGTATCTCCCCATCAAATGTATCCTTCATAAATGCCAGCCTCAGTGATCTTTCCAAATCAAAAATACATCTATGTCTCTCCCCAGGGGAAAACTGTCATTAGCACCCAAGGCCCTCTGTGATGTGGCTCTCACTCCCCTGTGCAGCCTTGGCTATAATCTGGACACCACAGCCATACTATTCTGTTCCCCTCTGCGGTATCTCAGTGCCTTGGCCTACACCATTCTTTCTCCCCACGACTCCCTTCTCTTTGAACCTCTGTCCAAACTCCCACCTTTCTGGTAACAATTACTCCTATTTTTAGGATTCCCTGCAAAGTCACCTCCTCCAAAAAGACTGCCCCAACTCTTTCCTTCTACTACTGTCCCATGTACCTGTTGGATTTAAGCATCCCTTCTGTGAGCTCTCATAAAACCAGCGCTCACTGCAAACTGGCCTTCTTGCCATTGCCCAAGCAGGCCAAGCATGTTCCTGACTCAGGGCCTTTGCACATGCTGTTCCCTCTGCCTGGGATTCTCATTTCCTAAAAATTCACTAAATAACTGGCTTCCTCATTTCATTCTGGTCTCCACTCAAATCTCACCTCCTCAGAAAAGCCTGCCCCTAACAGCCTGTCTAAGAGCAGGCCCTCCATCCCTCTCCATCTCCTCAATCTGCTTCTTTCCTTTTAAGGTACTTAGCACCTGTTGCAGTGTTTATGCAGTGCTGTGCTGGAGCTGGCTCATACCAGTTTGCAAGAGGCAACTGTGTGCATCACTCCCAAATTGGTGTTCAGTGATGCCATGTTGGTAGCTTGAAATTAGCCACAGGGAGAGTATTTTCACCAAGAATATCACCAAATGCTGCAAATTATGGTACTCTCTCTTTTTCTTGTTTTTCTGGAGAACTTGTTGTTAAACATCTACCAGCACACTACTGAGTATATATTTTTGTTTATTGTTTATCTCCTCCACTAGATTAGAATTTCCGTAAAGGTAGAGCCTTTATTAATTCCGTATTCCCAGCATCTACTGCAGTGCCTGATACAACATGCATATTCAATAATGCTTGTTGGATGAATGAACAAATGCACAAACCAACAAATGAGTAACAATAATCACACTGAATTGTGAGCTGAGGTCCTCGAAAGCAGAAATTGGCTTTTTTTTAATCTTTTGCACCCAGCACAGAGGCTGGCCCATAGAAGGAGATCAGGAAATGTCGACAAACAAGTGAATGCACTCTGCAAAGGGCTGGATCCAGGTTGAATCCAGCTGCATCCTGATGAGCACCAAAAAAACCGGACTTGACAACTGCTCTGGTAGTTTCCATTATGTGTCAAAGACAGAAATCTGCACTAATGCAGGCAGGGAAAAAGCACTGACCTGGAAAGCAGGGGCCAAGGTTTCTAGTCCCAGTCCAGCTATCTGATCTCGGGCAAGTCAATTCCCCAACCTGGGCCATAGTTTTCCTATCGGTAAAATGAAGCATCTGGGAATAGCTGATGGGGTCCCTTCTAACTCACAAACTATGATTGAGTTTGTGTCTTGAGCTACCCCAGGAAAGGTTGTGCTAAAGTAGGGTAGGTGTGGGAAGAAGGTGGCTGACCTGGCAGAGCTGCTTAGAAACAAAGGCCTGTGGTCCCCATTCCAGCTCCTCCCACCTGTCTCTGCCTCAGGATGGTGGCACCTGACTTGAGGCTTCCCTGAGAATAATTATAGAGCTTCGGTCACTTTGCCTACTTAAGTTGCACATGGATGGGAAGGTCTCTGCACCAGGGAGGAGCAGGGAGCCTCTACACACCCTGGTAACTTGGGCTTATTTGTGACAGCTTGGCTGAGTTGGTCAGCCAGCACCTTGTTTCCTGTTGTTAGTTATGCTACATGGAGGTGACCCTGGCAGCTGAAAGAGACCTGGGAGAGCAAAAGCTAGCACTTATTGAGCACTTACTGTGTACTAGGTGCTGCTCTAAGCTAAGGGCTGGCAAACTATAAACCCATGGGCCAAACCCTGTTTTTGTGCAACTGCTTGTTTTTGTATGGTCCATGAGCTAAGAACTTTTTATTTTACATTTTTAAATAATTCTATAAATATCTTCAAAATAGCCTTGAATTTTGCTCCTTAGTCCACAAAGCCTGAAATATATACCATCTAACCTTTTACAAAGACAGTTTGCTAACCCCTGCTCAAAGTTTTAACCTGGATGAGCTTTCAGTCCTCACAATAGCCTTGTAAAGTAGGTTACCGTAAGTCCCCTACATACGAACCTTCAAGTTGCAAACTTTCAAAGATGCGAACATGTGTTCCATCAGCGTCAGGTGTGAATAAAGTTGCAGCTTGCCCTCCATCTCCTACTGCTGACGATCCTTCAGCTCTACCATCTCCCACCTCCTCTCTGTCCTCCAGTCAGTAACTCTTCTTGCCTGTTGACTTGATGCCAGCCCCTGTATGCCGGCTATCATACTGTACTACTGTACTTTTCGAGGTACTGTACTGTAAGATTAAAACTGTTTGTTTTTTGTGGGGGTTTTTACAAGAATATACAGTGGAGAACAGACAGTCTCTTCAGCAAATAGTGCTGGGAAACCTGGACAGCCACATACAGATGAACTTAGCATACTAATTCACACCATACACAAAAATAAACTCAAAATGGCTTAGACTTAAATATAAGACATAACATCATAAAACTCCTAGAAGAGAACATAGGCAAAACATTCTCTGACATAAATTGTATGGTAAGTCCCCTACATACAAACCTTCAAGTGCCAAACTTTCAAAGAAGTGAACATGCATTCACATGTCCAATCACATAAGTTCACTTGTCTGGCATATATTGTCATGTGCATGCATCCTGTACAAGTGGTCGTGTTTTTGTGTACTTTACAGTACAGTAGTACAGTATCTATTTAAAGCCCAGGATGTCCGGAAGCAAGCGTAAAAGCAGTGGTAATGCAGCTGCTACTACTGTGCTTTTTGTATTATTTATGTGGAAAGTATTATAAACCTATTACAGTACAGTACTATATAGCCAGTTGTGTTAGCTGGGTACCTAGGCTAACTTTGTTGGACTTACGAATAAATTGGACTTACGAACATGCTCTTGGAACAGAATTCGTTTGTATGTATGGGACTTACTGTACTATTATCCCCATTTTACAGATGAGAAAACAGAGGCATAGAGAAGTTAAGTGGTTTATTGAAAGTCAAATAGCTGATAAATGCTCAACCTAAAAGTTGAGAGTCATGTTTTATTTAGGGACCTTACTGAGGACTATAGCCTGGGAGACAGCCTCTCAGATAGCTCTGAGGAATTGCTTCAAAGAGGAAAGGGAGGAGCCAGGATATATAGCAGTTTTTGCTGAAAACAAAACAAAACAAAACACAGAACCATGTAGCTGAACATCAAAAGATTACTCTAATCACAAAAAGCAGGCACCTGGGAATTCCCTGGCGGTCCATTGGTTAGGACTCTGAGCTTCCACTGCAGGAGGCATGGGTTTGATCCCTGGTTGGGGAACTAAGATCCTGCATACCATGCAGTGACCAAAATAATAATAATAATAATTTTAAAAAGCAGACACCTCGAGTTAATGATTTTAGTGCTTTTCTGTGTATGGAAAGATATAAGAGTCTGGGCTCATTGAAAGTATTCCTTAGATATGCATCTTAACTATCTAGGGCCAGTATTCAGGGCACAGAATGTTTCCTGTTTTTTTCCTTCCTGAATTCCCCTCAGGGTGCACTGTGGGTGTGTGTGGGATGGCCACAGTAGCTGGTGGCTTGATGCGAGAGAGGGGTCTGCAGGGGCAAACATTCGTTGTTTCGTGGAATGGCAGGCAACATTCCCTTTCCAAGCGGTGAAATCAGGATTTGAACTCAGATAGCTGGTTTTTAAGTTCCTTCTTCAAACCAAACTGCCTCATGTTTTCACTAACTGGCTGTGTGACCTTGAAAAAATCATTCCACTGTCTATGTTAAATGAGGTGAAGGCACTGAACTCTATCTAAATAGAGATTCTAAAATCTCTAGAATCTCTAATCTAGGGATTCTAAATCGGGAGTGGGAGGATCCTTGAGATGGATAAACTTCAGGGACTCCACGACCTCCACTGGAAACTACAAAGTTTAGTGTTTGTGCACAGTTGCATTTATTTGAGGAGAGAATCCATCACTTTCCTCAGAAATGGATGCCATAACTCAAAATAGATTGGAACTACTGGACTAGTTTTCTTGGAAAGTCATCTCTAACTTTAACATTCTTTAATGTTACTAGGTTGGGTTGTCATCTTTGTGCCTCACATGTTATCTCTTCAGTTGTCTTTTCTGCCCAAATATTTCAGTTGCCTTTTTAATGCAAATGTTATCTATTGGGTTATATTTTTCTCTGCATCCCTAAAGCATTACATACTCATCATCGACAAAAATGAGAAAAACATACAAACTTAAGAGCAAGTTAGGTTTTTCTACTGCTGTATTCTGCAACTCTAGGTACATAATCCATATTAGTGGGGGAGGACAGGAACAGCACTTTATTGTAATTATTCATATGTTTCTATGGTATTTATCCAACATATTTGTACTGAGACCCCACTAGGCAACCACTGCTGTGTGGACTGTGTGCCCCTGAGAGACAGGGCTTAGGTGTTATTTGTCTTTCATCCTCTCAGCCTGGTACACAGATGGTACATGGTGGGCACTCAGAAAGGGTTTGGAGTGACTTAATGATGTCTGGCTGACTTGCTGAATGGATGTACGGGAGACTAGTCACGT
>NW_006789324.1:2239769-2249035 GCF_000442215.2 Lipotes vexillifer | reverse complement strand
TAGGGAAAGGAGGTGCACGGTGCTGAGCAGGTTGGTTCTGTTGGCTCCTGGTTGCCTTCTAATCAGCAGCCTTCGTGTTCTCGGAGAAGCCGCTGAGGGCAGCTAATGGGAGAATGGGAGGGCAGTCCTCATTTTCCCATCAGTCCAGTCATGGTTTGAAAGGTTATGGCTGAAGGTTAGCTGATGGAGTCAGGACTTCCCACATGAATCCAAAGAAATGAGTCCAATTTCTTGCATCCTATTCAGGCCATAGGAACAATGAGGGCTTTCTGGCCCTTTGTTCCCACATTAGAGAACAACGAGTTCTCCTTTCTCCCGCCTGGCCTGCACATTCTCCCTAGACTTCTGAACTTTTCCTCTGTCCCACTCCTCCTCACCACTACGTCTGTCCCCAGTGTGAGTCTAATGACTCAAAACTGCTGAGAGCAGTAGTGCAGCACAAACCCCTCAGCACACCTGGCACTTGGGAGAAGATATTTGCAAATGAGGTATATCCCCTGATAAGGGGTTAATACCCCAAATATACAAAGCAACTCAACATCAAAAAGACAAAAGAACAAAAGAAAAAGCAATTAAAAACTGGGTAGAGAACCTGAATAGACATTTTTCTAAAGAAGACGTACAGATGGCAAACAGACACATGAAAAGATATTCCACATCAGGGAAATTCAAATCAAAACCAGTATGAGATATCACTTCACACCTGTCAGAATGGATGTCATCAAAAAGATGACAAGTGTTGGTAAGGATATGAAGAAAAGAGAACCCTTGTGCACTGTTGGTAGGATTATAAATTGGTATAGCCACTATGGAAAGCCGTATGGAGTTATCTCAAAAAATTAAAAATAGAACTGCCATATAATCCAGCAGTTTCACTTCTGGGCATTTACCCATAAAAACAAAAACACTAATTTAAAAAGATATGTGTATTCCAATGTTCATTGCATTATTTACAATAGCCAATGAAACAGGGCCCTCAGATCAGGGTGCTCTGCTAAATATTACATGTCATCAAAGCAACCTTTTTATTAGAAAACATAGCCTCTGTATGCATTTGCCCCTTTACTTGGCCGTACCCGGGCCTCTCACTGCTGTGGCTTCTCCCGTTGCGAAGCACAGGTTCCGGACGTGCAGGCTCAGCGGCCATGGCTCACGGGCCCAGCCGCTCCGCGGCATGTGGGATCTTCGCGGACCGGAGCACGAACCCGTGTCCCCTGCCTCGGCAGGTGGACTCTCTACAACTGCGCCACCAAGGAAGCCCTCCATGGACTTTTAATTAGAATCACTCACTTGGTGTCTGGACTTACTGAGGCTCAGGTTCTTTGTGTCTCAGCACAGAAGGAATTCAGTGAGAGGCAAAGTGATAGGCAAGACGTAGATTTATTAATGTAGGACGCTTGTAAGAGATGTAAGCGGGCAGGCGAGGGAGCTCTGCCCTGAAGATTAAGTGGGCTACAATTTTATAGTCAAAGGAAAGGGGGAGGGGAAAAAAAGTCTTCTTCAAGTAGACGTGAGGCTTACATCACTAGGTCCTCCTTCTTATCAGGCAGGAGAGTGTCTGACCCTATGAGGTCAAACTAGGATTATCATAGCTCTTATTCAAATCAGTAGAAGGGTGGTGACATTTTTCTCCCACCTAATGGCCTAGGACATATCTCGTGGTTTTATTTATGGCTTTATAGTTAAGCAAGCCTGCTTCGTTCCACTATGTTCCAATAGCTTTCTTGAGTGATCATTTACTTACAGTGGTCTCCTAAAGTTTCCTAGGATTCCCTCTTTATCTATAGTCCCCTACTGGGACTTCCACAACTACCTATATAACTAGCCTATTCTATCCCTATCACCAAGATACAGAAGCAACCTAAGTGTCCATCAATAGACAAATGGATAAAAAAGATGGGTTATATATATATATATGGGTATATATATAATAGAATATTACTCAGCCGTAAAAAAGAATGAAATCTTGCCATGTGCAACAACATAGATGGACCTGAAGAATATTATACTACGTGAAATAAGTCACACAAAGACAAATACTGCATAATCTCACTTATATGTGGAATCTAAAAGAAAATAAAACAAAGTACAAAACAAAATGAAAACAGATTCATAGAATCAGAGAATAAAAAAATGGTTGCCAGAAAGGGGGTGGGGGGCAGGTGGATGAAATAGGTAAATGGGATTAAGAGGTACAAACCACTAGTTATATAATAAGTTATGGGGATGTATAAGAAATAATACTATAATAACTTTGTATGGGGCAGATGATTACTAGACTTATCATGGTGATCATTTCACGATGTATGCAAATGTAAAATCATTATGTAATATAGGTGAAACTAACATAATATTGTATGTCAACTATATGTCAATTAAAAAAAATTTAAAAGACAAACAGCCACAGAGGCAGGGAAGAGCAGAAGTGCAAACAACAGAGGAGAGATGACTTTGATGCCCTGATTTGGCAACTGTAGAAAAACAAGAGGTTGGGATGTAGTCTGAACTTGTACACTAAGTGTGGTGGAGTTGAAAACCTGTGGGTTTGGGAAATGCACATGGTCTGTAACAGCATGGTGTAACAGAAAGAGCATAATCTCAGAAACAGACAAAATGAATGTGAATTCCAGCTCTGCCGTTTACTGTCTATGTATTCTTGGGCAAGTGCCCTTTTGCCTGAATTTTCGTAAGTGAGAATAACAGAACCTAGATGTTGCAAGGATAAAGATAACACATGTTCAGAAGCTGACCCATAATAGGCTCTCAATAAATTGCCAATATTATAAGCATTGCCCAGAAACCATGTGTTTCTAGAAAAGAGGAAATTGGTAGCCGGGTAAGGGATAGTTTGGATTATACCTACCTTCCTGGGCAAAGGAGTAGAGAGGTGAGACAACAGGAACAAGCCCTCCTCCACAGCTTCCTGGGGATCCTCTGCTGGCAGCCTCCCAGTTACACACATCACTTGCTGAACAGGGGCACTGGTGGAAACGCCGCAACCCAGGGTGTGAGGTCGGCACAGGAGGAAGGATGAGGGAATAGTGATGTCTCACCAAGACAAAGGCAAGGGAAGAGGCAGAAGGAAACAGGAAGAGAACTGGGGGACAGGAGAGCTGGCTTCAAATATATACCTGAGGAACCACTGAGTGGAGGGTGAAAATCTTACTATTTAGTGCTCTAAGAATGGAAATTCGGATCAGTTTGTAAAAATTACAGAGGCACAGAATTTTCCTAAATATTATGATGAACTTTCTCATAAAGCTGTTCAGGTCTAGAGTGAGTTGTCTTGTGGTGAAGAATGGATGATTCATCAGCCCAGGTAATGCTCAAGCACCTGTTTAGGATTTGGAGAAAAGATTCCTCTCTTTGGGTGGGAGACTGGGATAAAAGACCTCTGAGATCCTTTTCAATAATTCTAAGGAGCATCACTTGGACCAGGACTGCCCAGAGGAGCAGGTTAGTGTGGGGTGCTCTCACCACCTGCCATCACCTTTGAAACAGTGAGAAGTGCTAAGAAACAGCACACACCTTCACTCCCCTCTATGGGGTATCACACATCACCTGGCCGGCTCAGGGAAAGGAAACACCATGACTCATAAACGTGGGGTTCAAGAAACGTGGCTGTCTGGAGAACGTTGTGATAAGATTTCCTAATCTCTCCTCATTTGTTGCCAAATCTCTCTGGAAACTGATGGGCCCAAGAGCCAGTAAGATGATGATGATGATGATTATTTTAACCTTTTTTTTTTTTTTTGGCTGCGTTGGGTCTTCGTTGCTGCATGCAGGCTTTCTCTAGTCGCCACGAGCAGGGGCTACTCTTCATTGAGGTGCGTGGGCTTCTCATTGCGGTGGCTTCTCTTGTTGCAGAGCGTGGGCTCTAGGTGCGCGGACTTTAGTAGTTGTGGCAGGCGGGCCCTAGAGCATGTGGGCTTCAGTAGTTGTGGTGCACAGGCTCAGTAGCTGTGGCTCGTGGTCTTAGTTGCTCTACAGCATGTGGGGTCTTCCCGGACCAGGATAGAACCCGTGTCCCCTGCATTGGCAGGTGGATTCTTAACCACTGCACCACCAGGGAAGTCCGAGCCAGTGAGATTAACTACAAAGTTACTGGGTATTTTATTAGCTTTTCCCCCAGTCATAAAGCCCTGGGGAAAGAAGCCAATTACCCCTACAGGAAGAGACCAGAATGAGAGGGGAGCCACTTATGGTTTGCAATTCACGGCAAGGAGATCATGACAAGATCATGAAGAGAAGATCATGGGCAGAAGATACTGAAACGAACATGACACAGACTTTCTGGTGAGACTGTAGTCTGATGAACTACAAAAACCAAGCACAACCATAGACGTCACAGCCAACCTCTCCTAAAAACAGAAGTCCCACCCAAATGAGCAGGCGCAAAGAGAGACACATGCTGTCTTGCCAGAAAAGTGAAAAGATCAGACTTTCCATTCCCTAGGCAGCCAGGTCCCAAAACACACCCAGTCTGCCATCCCGACGTCTTTAAACTACTCTCACTCATTCAACACTTTTCTGCAAGAGACCAAACCGTGCCATGGAAAAGTGCAGATGATTGTGTCACCAGACCTGGGTTCAAATCCCTCCTCTACTGACTCCTCACTGAGTGATCTTAAACCTCAGCTTCCTGATCAGATGAATGGGGACAAGAATATTTATTTTGTAGAGTTGTTGGGGGGATTATATGGAATGTATTTATAAAGTGCCTGGCACAATGTTGGTGATCAATAAATGCTAGTTCGTATTAAGAGAAACTATGGTAATGGAAAAAAAAAAAAAGAAGTAAAACCAGAAACTTCACCCCATGTATTTCCTCTAAAACTTAATTTGAGGAATTAACTTGATTTAAAATTTTTTATTATAAACATTTTTGTAATAGCAAACAAGGAAATACAGAGAGTGTTCCCATCACCTGGCTCTTTTGAATTCTAATAGTTTGTAATACTTGAGTCACATTTTTAAAGAAACGAAACATTGAAGATAGAGTCCTGTACCTCTTGTCTATTTGATTCTCTGCACCCTTGTCCCCAGCCCCTGGGCTGACTTCCCATTCTTTCTGTGGTTTGTTTCTTGGGGCCTCTGTCCTCTATCCCGAGCCAATGCTCACCACAGCCACCTTCTCTCTCTGCATTTTCTACATTCTGGCTGAAGGATCACCTGATTTCTCCAGGGCTCCAAACTCCCTCTGAGGAAGAAAGGAAACCCTCACCAGCCTTCAAGCACTGTCCACTGTCTCAATGGCTGCTCCTTACAGAGCCTGAAGCTGACCCTGGCTAGGCCAGAAAGAAGAGTGAGTGCTCTTCCCAACATGGCACAAGGCAGCTTCACAGACATTACACCGCTGAATCCCCTCAACATCCCTAAGAGGTAACCATTACCCCTCTTCTACAGAAAAGGAAACCAAGGTGAAGAACCTGCCCATAGCCAGGCAGAATTCTAATGTAGGCTGTTTTTTCAGCAAAGCGGAGACATCAGGGACCACTTCCACTCCAATGTGAGAGGACCTAGTGGTTAGTGGCATTAAGTCCTAGCGTTTTCAGATGTGAGCTCACTGGTGCACCTTAAACAACTAGTTATTTTGTGCTCTTCACAGAACCAGAACTTTCTAAAAAGCATTTGTACAATTAAGGTAAAGAAAAATAGTAAAAGACAGCCCAAGGAACATGAGATGAGAGTCTCACCTCTCCATTCCTTCAATCCTCTTCCATCTTAATTAATTTATATGTATATCTGCAGTCAGGAGACCTGGATTCTAGGCCTGGCCTCTCCACTTATAAACCTGTGACCAGGAACGAGTCCTTCTCTTCCCCTCCACAGGTCTCTGTTTCCACATCAGTAAAATGGGGATAATAATATCTTCTCTGCCTACACCCAAGGGTGTTGTAGGTATTCCAACAGAAAATGGGAGTAAAAATGCTAAACCACTATCTGCCTCTAGATATTCTCCATATTCCTGTATCCAGTGGGGGCAGGGGAATGATAAGTGTTCTTGGGCAGCTACCCTCCCTAACACCCAGCCCCTTGGACCATATGGTCAGCAATCCGCACAATAACCAGCTTTGTGCTTTTATGATCTCAAAACAACCTCACATTCCTGAGACGGCTGATAATGACAGCTAAGATTAATTCCATTTAGTATATGCTAAACACTCTGTTGGGTATTTTATATTCTTTATCTTCAATCATTGAAATAATTATGGATGTTAAGTATTTTATTTTTATTAATCAAATGCACTTTTACTTTTGCATTTTGTTTCTGTGAATCACCTCCTTAAATATAAAACTGATGTGATGGTATTGGTCTGATACCAAGGAAAATCAGATAATCAACACCAGTTTAGAAAACAGAGCACAAGGATAGATGAAGTATGAAGTCCAATGGGAGAAAAGCATGTTCTTAAGAACAAGGTGAGAAATTATCCTTTTCACAGATGTTGGGGAAATGTAGGTCTTATTATCCCCATTTTAAAATTAAGGAAATCGAGACTCAGAGAGATGAAGTAACACACAGGCAGTGAAGTGATATAAAACCAGAATTTGAGGCAAAGTATTACTAGATCCAAAGCTCATTTTCTTTCAGCCATACTACACTGCTTGCCTCCAGAATCCCTGTCTGCTCTAACCTTCATCCTCCCTACAGCTAATAAAATCTAGGATCATGCATAAGAGCAAAAATAACACTCATGTATCATTACCCAGTCTTCCTTGATACTGGGTGTTTGAAAGGTGGGTTATGGTGGGGATAGAGGTTCGTGGCTGGAGTAGGTGATGAGAATTGCACTGGAAGGGAACTATTGAAATGGTCAACTTGAACATTCCTAGGAGCGTATATTGATACAACAGCACTCTGGGCACAACTCAATGTTAAGCCAATAAATATTACTGAATGCCTAATATATGCTGGTGCTGGGGCTACAGTGCTCAGATGTGGTTCCTGCCCTTGATATACAGTTGAGAAGCCTGAGTTCATGGCATGCATTTGTTAAATATTTAAAAATTTTTAAAAAACCCACAAAAACACGTGATATTTTGCAGACCTAGGCAGGAAACTGACAAAGGGAGAAGGGAGAATCAGAGCTGGGGCTGCTCTTAATAAACTCATCTTGGTATTTGTGTGCCTGTTGGAGAAAGTCTGCCAGAACCACAAAATTTAAGAAAGTGTGTGTGGTGGGGAGGGGAGGTCATCTTTGCTTCTCTCCATCTTCCACAGAAGATGCTGAGGATGGGTTCCTTTTATCCCCTTCTTCCCAATGCGTAACGTGGCTAGAAAATCCAGAGGTTTGGAGACCGCAGAGCACAAGCCCAAGTAAGGCCCAGGCACTGGGGCTGTCCTAGCTAAGTAGATACCACTGTATACGTTCCTCAGCCCTGAGACCCCTTCCCCATCAGCTTTCCTTTTGCCAGCCTAGGACCCATTGGAATATCAAGCAGGTGGCTCTCAGTTATAGAGGATTGTGGCTACCTAGTCAGTAGCTGGAAGAGTAAGAAGATAGGATAGATATTTAAAAAGTAAAAAGGCAACGTATTATTTTTACAGTGTCTTACAGTTTACAAAGATTTGGCATCTACCATCTCATCTATTTATATTTGATTCTCAGAATGACTTATGAAATAGAGAATTACTATTATCTCCATGTTAGAGGGGAGGCCAGAAGCCCAGAAAAGTTGGTGTTGTCATTCTGGTGTTATAGGAATTAGGAAAGCACAGAGAAGGGGCATTGTCCTGAGTGCAATAGGAGGACCAATCAGGGGAGGCTTCCTGGAGGTGACCCAAGAGCTGAGTAAACAGCGCAAAATTATGCACTAAATAGGTGAAGAAGGGAAGAGCCCAGGTAGACGACTTTACAAAGGTTTGAAAACATGACGAAGACTGGAGAGGCAAGATGAAGCCAGACAAAGATGGTGATGATGGTGGTGACCAAAACAGTTAACACCTATCTACGCTTACCAAGTGCAGATACTGTTCTAAGCGGTTTATTTAGGTTCATTTACATGGATTCTAACACCTACCTTGTTAGGTAGGTACTTTTATTATCCCATTTTATTTACAGATGAGGGTAGGAAACTAAGGCACAGAGAAGTTAAGTAATATAACTTAAGAAGTATGCCCAAGATCACATACGATCTTGTGTGCTAATTTAACAAGTATGAATTTTATCTTAAGAGCCAAGGGCCCCTCTGACTCTGTGCCTGAAATGTTCTCAGCAGAGAGGAGATGGGCACAGATTTGTGATTTAGAAGTCCTTCTCTCATTCTGGGTGGACTGTGTGTTGGAGAGGGGAAAACTGACTAGGCTCCTGGTTCAAGAACCTGAACAGAGACAGTGTGGGTAGACAGCAGAGGAGGGTTCCCACAAGGCCTGGTGCTTGTGGGTAACAAATTGCCCCCCACATGTCTCTGCTTTCTCTGCCTGTAAAGGCAGAATGATATATATCCACCTACCTGCCTCAGGAATTGCTAGAAAATTAATGGGGTAGAGGCCTGGCTGGCTTTCAGCTGTGAAACAACACCCTTGAACCACTGCTGGTGTTCTTTAAATGCTGAACATATAAAATGTGCTTTCACCAGGAATAATTATATCTTGCTATTTATTGTTAATTTTACCACAGCTTTGAAACCCTGGACTTTCTCGAGTCAAAAAAAGAGATGGAACTCCTCCATCCCATGGAAGCAGCCACACAGAGGCAGTCAAGCAATTTCTCACGGGCTCTAGCCTTTCATTGTTTGCAGTGGTTCAGCTACTTATATGGGATATAGTGAAAGAAAGCAATGACTTGCTCTTTTAGAATCAAATTGTACAAAGAACTCCTTATAGCCTTGCTGATTCTTTGAAAGAATTTGTTCCTTTTCATCTCCCTATACTGAGTACATGCGTAAATATTCTGGGTTTGCCTGTGTGAAGGAGAGGGGAAAACAGTGTTTAACAGAACTTCTAATACATTGGCCACCAGGCCACCTGGGTTTTACCCATGCTATGGTAACAGAACTACTCCCTAACCTTTCTTCAGATTTTGCACCACTCCGTTTCCATAAGCATTTGTTTAAGGTCTCGGAACAGCCAGGCAGTGTCCCAACGGCGCCTCCGAGGAATCTGAGGAAATTGATGGCTGGGCGACTTTAAAGTTTAATCACACCACTTTTAAAATGGGTCTGATAGAGAGTACATACCTGTCGGGACCTGATGTGAGGATGAGATAATATTTGCAAACTGTAAACTATATAAATGTGTGCTATTACGGGAAGTAGGGAAA
>NW_006789324.1:2235391-2238661 GCF_000442215.2 Lipotes vexillifer | reverse complement strand
GGAAAGAGGCGAGGAAGTGAAAGAACTTAAAGTAGGGACAAGGGCTGGGAAAGGGAGAGAGAAAAGCGGGCGGAAAGGGAGAGAGAAAAGCGGCGGAGGGGGACAAAAGAGTGACAGTCCCACGCCATATCTCTCAGTACAACTTCTGAGAATTCCAGCCCCGGAGAGCGGCCGGGACGCCCAAGGTCCTCGGCTGGAGGGCGCGCCTAGGGCGGGTCGCTCCGCAGGTGGGGCCGGGTGAGCCGGGGGCGGGTCCTCGCAGCCCTCAGTTGAGTATCGGTTTTCCGTTCCCGGGCTTTCGGTCCACAAGAGACGGGACAGCCTCCGCTCCTCTGATCCTGCCGCAGGCTGCGCAGGGCGGGCTGGGCCTTCCGTGGGACGGAGACGGGGATGGGGGGAGGCGGGATGTGTCACCCAAATACCAGCGGGTGAGTCGGCGGCCGAACCAGCCAGGCAGGTCCGGTGGAGTATAAGAGGGAGAGGGAGTGGCGGGCGGCAGACGCCTGGAGACCTTCTCAGACGGCGGAGCCGCAACCCAGCGCAGTCCCCAGCCCTCGCCAGCCCGCGCCCCGTCCGCGCTCCTCCGCCCCACCATGGCCCGGGGTCCGGGCCTCGCGCTGCAGTGGCCGTCGCTGCTGCCGCCGCTCCTGCTGCTGGCGGCGGTGATCGGCCATGCAGCCGCGCAGGACAACTGCACGTGCCCCACCAACAAGATGACCGTGTGCGACCGGAGCGGCCCGGACGGCCGCTGCCAGTGCCGCGTGCTCGGCTCGGGCCTGGAGGTCGACTGCTCCACTCTCACGTCCAAGTGCCTGCTGCTCAAGGCGCGCATGAGCGCCCAGAAGAGCGGCCGCGCGCTGGTGCAGCCGAGCGAGCACGCGCTCGTGGACAACGACGGCCTGTACGACCCGGACTGCGACCAGCAGGGCCGCTTCAAGGCGCGCCAGTGCAACCAGACGTCTGTGTGCTGGTGCGTGAACTCGGTGGGCGTGCGCCGCACGGACAAGGGCGACCTGAGCCTGCGCTGCGATGAGCTGGTGCGCACCCACCACATCCTCATCGACCTGCGCCGCCGCCCGGCCGTCCGCGCCTTCAACCACTCAGACCTGGATGCCGAGCTGCGGCGGCTTTTCTGGGAGCGTTACCTGCTGCACCCCAAGTTCGTGGCGGCCGTGCACTACGAGCACCCTACCATCCAGATCGAGCTGCAGCAGAACACGTCGCAGAAGGTCGCCGGCGACGTGGACATCGCCGACGCCGCCTACTACTTCGAGAGAGACGTCAAGGGCGAGTCGCTGTTCCCCGGCCACCGCGGCCTCGACGTGCGCGTGCGCGGAGAGCCCCTGCTGCTGGAGCGGACGCTCATCTACTACCTGGATGAGAAGTCCCCCCAGTTCTCCATGAAGCGCCTCACCAGCGGCCTCATCGCCGTCATCGTGGTGGTCATGGTGGCCCTGATCGCCGGCGTGGCCGTCCTGGTGATCACCAACCAGAGGAAGTCGGGGAAGTACAAGAAGGTGGAGATCAAGGAACTGGGGGAGATGAGAAAGGAGCCGAGCTTGTAGGTACCGATGGGGCTGGGGTGGGGTGGGGTAGGGTATCGGATTTCAGCAAAAGGTCCCAGACCCAAGTGAGTCACGCTTCTTGATTCTTGGCCCCAAGGAGGCCTTTCTCCCCCCAAATTCCTGCCTCCCCCCGCCGCCACCAAATTTAATAAATCCTGTTCTCGGGGTCACCTCTTTCTGACTTCTGTCCTGAAGGAAGCATTTCTAAAATTCCTCCCCTTTCGGTCCAACCAGAAACCTGACTCGAAGGGTTAAGGAAAGTTTGGCATAGGGTTATGTATAAGGGTCAAGTGTTTGTATTGACAACTCAGCATCGTTTACAAGTGACGCAAAATCAATTCTGAAGGCTAAATGCGTTTAGATGGGAAACAGCGCTTTTACTGTCTTGGTTTTAAGTTATTTGATTAGCTCTACTTGTATTGTGGCTTTCCTGATGAGGAGTTCGCTACTTGGCCCCGTGTAGTATCCTCATTTACCATCGTTTGTACTGATATTACCGACAGCACATGCTTGTCATCGGGAAAGAAGCCTGTTTCAGCTGCCTGAACACATTTTAGATGTCTTTGTTTGCCGGCAGACTTTGGCCCAGAAACTCAGCATCTGTTCTTCAACTTGTCCTTATTACAGCTGATACTAGTAATGTTTCTTCTGTAAAATGTTTGTATATAGGTTGTCTTTGATAATGCTGTTGTGATTTTTAAAATTAAAAAAAAGAATGTAATAAAATATAAAAAAGGCACAAAGCAAAAGATGGAGTTTGTGAAAACTTGCTCCAGATTTATGTCACTTTGGTCTCCTCTAATTTCCCACTACTCAGATTTCTTATTTCAAATTCTAACACTTTTTCGCAGGATGGGTCATTTCCTATAGCCACTCTGGTGTTTCTGAGATCCCTGAACTGGCAAGTGTAAACACAGGTCTTTCTAAATAAGATTGTTTGGAAACGTCCTTCGGGAGGGTGGGTCTGAGGGAGGAAGCTAGCTGCTGTTGTTGGGAAAGGGGACCAACTTTAGGTTATCTCTAAATGAGAATTCTCCCTTGGAGAAGGAAAACTCTACCTTTGTTTCAGGAGCTGTATCTCCTTTGAATCCCTGCTGTACTTGAAAGTAGCTGTGCTATTCCCATTTAGTCCTTGGCAATTGACTTAATCCCAAAGTATTGCGGCTCTGAGTTAAATGACTTTCTCACATAGTCATAGCCAGTCTGTAGAGGGCTTATGCTCTGGCTGTGTGTGCATATGAACACAGTCTGTTTTCCTAAGATTCTACTAGTAATGTGCTTTAAAACCTTTTACTTCATTTTAGCTGCAAAAAATCTTGTCTCCTTCACATCTATCTCCTGTTTTCACTCATTTATGTGAAGCGGGGTGTGTTAGAAGGTCACTGTGGGGTAGCCTACAGGTAAACAAATTACTGCAATTCCTGAGAAATTGCTGCAACAATGGGCATGCACAAAGGACAGGGTGGTTGGTATATCCAACCCCAAACAGCTAGATCCAGGATATCAGTTTCTTCCCTGGAATCCATCCCACGTTCCTCCTCCCACTTCCACTGGGTGGTCTATGCCGACCACTCAAGAATGAAGCACCAGTATGAATTAGGGAGAGGGAGCTCTCAGCTGCTGCCTTGGCAGCTTGGGGCTGTGGCTGGTGTGTGCTGGTGGAGTGATACCTTATGATCGCCAGAGTCTCTAACTCTGTAAGCAT
>NW_006789324.1:2185262-2235297 GCF_000442215.2 Lipotes vexillifer | reverse complement strand
ATTCCTGCTAGGGAGAAATGCCCATCAGGCTCCAAACATCCTCTCAGGCTAAAATGGGGCTTAACAAGGGGAGTAGGCTGATGTGGGTTGGCTTCCCCAAAGTGGAAAGGACAGCTTAAGTGCCTGAGGATAGAATGGGAAACTTAACAGAGTGAAACCACTCTCAGGCAACCCCCTTCCCACCGCCTCCCACCCAGGTCACTGAAATTCCTTAGCTAAAGGGACCTTGGCAACCACCTCTAACCTAGCCTCTCATCTTACAAATGAAAGGGTTAGTGACTTCTCAAGATTAATGTTTCTGTGGCACAGCTGAAACTAGACAGTCTCTTGATCCCTCGTCCAGTATTCTTTTCATTACATCACGCTGCCATTGTTTCAAGAGTCACTTCAAAAAACTATCACTTGGGACTTCTCAGGCAGTCGTTAAGACTCCATGTTTCCAGTGCAGGGGTCATGGCTTCGATCCCTGGTCAGGGAACTAAGACGTGGCCAAAACAAAAAAACAAAAAACAATCACTTGACTGCCCAGAAAATAAACAGATTAAGGATTGAGTGGGCAGCTGAACAAAGGAAAAAAGTCCTGAGAAAGCCCATTCCTTCATCAGAATGTCACTTCTGGATAATTTCTGCATTAATTCTGGACTATGAGTCCTTGCACTTTATTGCACTTCATGGTTCTAAAAGCACTTTCACATGTATCACCTCTGAGGCATTGGTTTACTGTAATAACCCAAGTGTTGACAAACCTGAGTTCAAATCCTGCTCTACTGGGCAATAAGTCACTTAATTCTCCCCAGTTTCCTCATCTGTTGAAAACTACAAATCTCTGTCTATTACAAAAAAATTAAATGAAGGTAATTGATAGGAGTGCCTAGAATGATCTGGACACTTAGAGTTCGGTATATCTTAAATTTTTTCCTCTCCTATAGATTACATCCATTTCACATGTCAGAAAACTGAGGTCCAAATAGGCTAACTCATGATCACACATCCTCCATGTGCCAAAGCCAGAGTTTAGAACCTTTGTTTCGGCTTTCTAGCCCAGGTTGCTACCCCAGATACCAAACAGGTTAGACACCTTTCTTATTCATTTCTTCCAAGGAAGAGCCCCTCACGCTCTGTTCTGAAACTCAGCTTGCCTCTGCCAATCACAGGATTATATTATCCAGAGCCGGCTATCTGCAGGGGTTTAGTCTCCACCTCCAGATTTCCATCCCCGCCTCCCAAATTAACATTTACTGTTTTGGGCACAGGCCTGGGGCTGCCCTTGGAAGGAATGTAAAGAGCAGGTGTGACTCACCTAGCATGTCACAACTTGTCTTCTGAGCCCTGTGGGAGGCTCATCTGATTTCCTTGTTTGGGTCACACGGGGCTTTCTCCACTCTTGCTATTTCCTTAATTGGAGCAATTCTTTTTTTTTTTGGCCACACCTTGCAGCTTAAGAGATCTTAGTTCCCTGACCAGGGATTGAACCCAGGCCCTTGGCAGTGAGATCACCAAGTCGTAACCATTGGACTGCCAGGGAATTCCTGGAGCAATTCTTTAAGTCATGTAATTTCTCCCTGCTTACATAGTTTTGGCCTCACTGTTTTTCAAATAGAATCACAGAATGTCAGAGCTGGAAAAAGGATCATTTAGTCCAAGACTCCATTCTACGGATGAAGAAACTGAGGCCCAGAGAGGAGAACAGATTTACCCAACCTGAATTTTCAACCTGAAGGTTCCTTTTCAACCTGAATTAAATATGTCCTGCCACTCCCTTCTGGCTTGCAGAGTTTCTGCTGAAAGATCAGCTGTTAACCTTATGGGGATTCCCTTGTGTGTTGTTTTTCCCTTGCTGCTTTTAATATATTTTTTTCGTACTTAATTTTTGATAGTTTGCTTAATATGTGCCTTGGCGTGTTTCTCCTTGGATTTATCCTGTATGGGACTCTCTGCACTTCCTGGACTTGATTGACTGTTTCCTTTCCCATATTAGGGAAGTTTTCAACTATATCTCTTCAAATAATTTCTCAGTTCCTTTCTTTTTCTCTTCTTTTTCTGCGACCCCTATTATTAGAATGTTGGTGCATTTAATGTTGTCCCAGAGGTCTCTGAGACTGTCCTCAATTCTTTTCATTCTTTTTTTTTTATTCTGCTCTGCGGTAGTTATTTCCACTAATTTATCTTCCAGGTCACTTATCCATTCTTCTGCCTCAGTTATTGTGCTATTGATTCCTTCTAGAGATTTTTAAATTTCATTTATTGTGTTGCTCATCATTGTTTGTTTGCTCTTTAGTTGTTCTAGGTCCTTGTTAAACGTTTCTTGTATTTTCTCCATTCTATTTCCAAGATTTTGGATCACCTTTACTATCATTACTCTGAATTACTTTTCAGGTAGACTGCCTATTTACTCTTCATTTGTTTGGTCTGGTGTGTTTTTATCTTGCTCCTTCATCTGCTGGGTGTTTTCTTTGTCTTCTCATTTTCCTTAACTTACTGTGTTTGGGGTCTCCTTTTTGCAGGCTGCACGTTCGTAGTTCCCGTTGTTTTTGGTGTCTGCCCCCAGTGGCTAAGGTTGGTTCAGTGGGTTTTGTAGGCTTCCTGGTGGAGGGGACTGGCCACACGGCTGAGTTAGAATTCAGGCTTCTTTTATACTAAAAGGGGAGAGCATATGGCTGGCTGGTTGTTGCAGACTTCTTGGTGCTGGGATCCTTTGCAGCGGTCCTCCTAGGTCTGGTCATAATCGTGCATGTATTATTTAGCACTCTCAGTAGGGTCTGGAGCAACGTCATCAACACATCCAGATTTCTGCCATGAAATTTATTAGTAGCCACACTAATTGGTATAAATAGACCATAAATAGCTGTAGGCCACTTCAGGTCAGTTTTGCCATCAAATGCGTTGGCACCAAACTTTCAAAGCAGCTTTCAGTTTTCAGAGCATTCTGAATTTGTGGATAAGGGATTGTGGATCTGTATAAATTATGGTTTAATTTTTGAGGACTTTTTAATATAGGAAAGTGCTCACATATATTGTTAAGTGAAGGGCAGGGGGAATAGTACCAAAGTGACACAATAACCCTGCTCCATTTTTAAAAAGAAAAATGGGAACACATTTGTAATTTAAATGCAAAATTGGCTGTTTTAAATCCAAACTGACCATAACTGCTTTTGTTTTCCTCTTTTTCTCTTCTTTCTGTTTTTAATCTTCAAGTGCAATGGTATAATTTTTATCAGTGTAGAAATCAATCATTATTCCACTTGATTTTCTTTAAACAGTCTACTGGGGTGGGAGAAAGTGAATCCCTCCTTGGCCACTGCCCATTTGGTGAAGCAAAGGATAAGCCTTTGGATTTACAAAGGGAGGCCCCTTGCTTGGGGAGCAGGAGAAAGAACCCAGACTGATTTGTATTAAGAAGTGGGAGGATATTTTTTTGGAGTTGGGTAGAAGCTGGGGGATGAGGGTGAGGAGAGGATGGAGAGGCAAGGAGGAGAGATCATTCAGCATGGGGTTAACCCCTGTATTAGTTTCCTGGCACCGCCATAACTATGAACAACAAATGTAGTGGCTGAAAAATAATAGAAAGTAATTTCTCACAGTTCTAGGGGCTAGAAGTCTAAAATCAAGGTGTGAGCAGGGCCACATGCTCTCTGAGACTCTAAGGAAGCATAATTCCTTGCATCCTCTAGCTTCTTGGTGCTCCTTGGCCTGTGGCAGATAGTTCCAATCTCTCCTTCCTATGGCTGTCTTTCCTCTGTGTGTGTCTATGTCCAAATTTCCCTCTTCTTATAAGACACCAGTCATTGGATTGGGATGCACTGTAGTTTAGTATGATCTCATCTTAACTTGATTGCATCTGAGAAGAACTTATTTCCAAATAAGGTCACATTTATAGGTTCCAAGTGGGCATATATTTTGGGGGGATACTATTCAACTCCATCCAGACCACTAGTGTGTGATTTGACTAAGCAAAGGAAATTCTAATATTTCATTTCTTTTAAAGGCAGTGCCTGCAGAATGAACGAGTGAATGATGAATACGGAACTGCGATGTAAATTTCCTCCTTGTCTTTACCCCCAGATTTTCAGGATAAGTCGGCTATGCAAGTGTGGAAATCAAGGAAAAGGCATCTCTTTGTTTCTGTGGGATAAAAAGGGGACACCCGTGGTAAGTGAAATCAGGAATCCCGGAGGAGGGACCCTGAGAAGGTAAGGCCAGGAGTGTCCCTGGGGGCAAGAGCCAGGATCTGAACTGACACCTGGTTACAGATACACACAAAATAAAACACAAATATTCATCAGTGGGGATACTGGGGCTTTTTCCATTTTCTCCAAATATACCTTTACATATTTTCCAAGTTTTCTATGATGCTTATAATTTGCTTCAATAATCAGGGGAAAAAACGTTATTTAGAAGGACAATTCAAGGTGATATATTATTTAGATTTAAATCCAGATCTTCAGAAAATGCCTAAGGAACTGGCAAACTGAGTTCTTCCTTTCTTTAGTCTCATTAGACCGCTTAATACTATTAAAGCAAATAATCTTCATCCTCCATGAGTATAATTATCCCCTTCAAATTATTCCCTTTGATCAGCCTGGGTGTTTTCAAAAAATTATTATTATCGTTTTATTAAGAAATCCCTAGGTAAAAGTAATTACCAGTGTCTCTACTAAAAATTAATCAGGATGTATTACAATTGTCCAGTAGCTACACACACACACACACACACACACACACACACACACACAGCAGCCATAACTTATATTTGGTCATAGCCTACTTTACCACACTTTGAAAAACAAATGACGATTCAAAGTTGTGAATGAACAGACATTAGACATCTACTCCTTTTCATCACTATGCTAGAAACCAGAATAGAGCAATAAACAGAATTTTTTTCTGTTCTCAAAGATCTTACATTTCAGCACAGAGGTAGTGTTGGGATAGGGGGATAAACTAAAAGGCAAGTACAATCGTGTGAGATAAGTGTTATGATAAGGGAATGCTGGGCTATGAGAACATCCATCAGGTAAAACTGATGTAATCTGGGGTGGAGGTGGGGATCAGTTTAGGGAAGGTCTACTTGAGAAAGTTTAAACTGAGACCTGAGGATAAATAGGAATTTGTCAGGTATAAGAAGAAGAGAAGGGGAAATGGATCAATCAAGGAGGAAAGCAGTTATGTAATACTTGATTGTATTATTAAGAACTATTTCAGGTGCAAGCGTTTGTTAGCAGCTAAACTCAAACCAGTTAAGCAAAAGGAATTTGTTGACTCATATAACTGGAAAGTGAAGGAGAGGTATTAGCTTTAGGCATGGCTGGGTCCAAGGGCTCAAATAATGTCAGGTTTCTGTTTCTTTCTTTATATCTTTATTCTGCTCATGGCTTGGCTTTCATTTTCTAGGCCAGCTTCCTCCTTATCTAGGGCAGTAGGGCCACCAGCAGCTCCAGTCTCGTATTTTATTAATTTAAGAACCACACAGAAGAACTTTTTCTCCTTCAAATTCCCATTGGAAATAGTTTTTGTAGATCTTAACTAAGCTATGGATCTTGAGAGGAGATCATCCTGACTTAGGATGGGCCCTAAATCCAATAACTGGTGTCCTTATAAGAAGAGAGGACACAGAAACACAGAGAAGATGGTGATATGAAGACAGAGGCAGATAATAAGAACCTGCTGTATAAAAAAATAAATAAAATTCAAAAAAAAAAAAAAAAAGACAGAGGCAGAGACTGGAGTTATGCATCTCCAAGTCAAGGGGCTCTCTCGTACGGGAGCGTGTTAGTGGTTTCATCCTGGGATTTGGAGTCAGGAGCCAGCTTGGGTCTCAGAGCCACCACTTACAATCTCTTAGTAGGAAAAACATAAGCATGGAGTGCTGCTGGTACACAGAAAAGTGGGGCAACTCACCAGGCCTGCTGCAGATGCGTGCAGGACTTGCAGGAGGGTGTGATTTCTGCCCTGTGTTTTGAAGAATGAATTAGCCAGGTGACAGTAGAAAAGGCATTTGTAGTAGATGCCAGTGGTGCCCACACATATCTCCCTGGATGTTGGTGTCTGGCCCATAACTCTGCACACGCTGGTTCTACTTGCAACAGCCAGCGTCTGCATTCCTCTTCTTGAGGCTTTTGGATCCCTCAGAAGCATACGCAAGATGCCGCAAGTGCAGAGAATTAATCACCCCCAGGACAACACTCAACCAATGACTGGCTGGAGTTGGTAGATAAATAGCCAGGCAACTTTCTCCTCCAGTTAGGAAAACTCTGTGTGTTACATAGTCTCCCCACACTCTTCAGAGAGACTCCACTCCATTTGACCCCGTCTGTAACTAGTTGGTTAATGCATCATTTACTGGCTTGCTTCCTTTTCCTGTCTCACTTCTCTGCTCCTCAGCTGGTGCTTCCTGGGATCATCTCCCAAATAAATTACTTACATTTGATTCCTTGTCTCAGGGTATCCTTCTGAAGGAAACCCAAATTAGACAACATTCCACATATAAAAGACAGCATGTGCAAGAGCATAGGAATATAAGCATGGACATCTCACAACACATTTAAGGGATTATCCAAATTATTTGAGAATCTGCTGCCTGGTCTCCTGGTCTAATGGGTGAATAATTATCCAGGATTTAGAAATAAATGGGTACCGTGTTGTAATGACCCCTCTTATATTTTGGGAATTGTTGGAGTTCAGAATAATGGCTGGGGATTGTTAATTTTCCCTGGAGCCCTCACACCTACACAGTGCCTGGCGCATAGTGTGCACTCAGCAAGTATTTTTTTGAAGTAATGAATTTTATTGTGTTGAAATTGGGGTATTACAAAACTCCAGGGCTTACTATACAACACCCATTCATTAAATGTTTATTGAACAGAACTGAAGGACACTGGAAAGCCAAAGAAAAGCCTTTCTTTGAACAGGCATTGTGCCACCTGGAGGACGGGGCCTTTGCAGGCACTGGTTGTGTGCTGTAGAATTTTGAGAACTTTTAGTTAGGGTGCAAAGTTGTAAGCTGAGTTCTTTGTAAGAACAAAACAACAGAAATAGTTTAAATGTCCACAACAGGGGAATAATAAATTAAGTGATGCAATATCATTTCCATAGAACACTATGAAGTGATTAAAATGAATTGTTATCTCTATACATTGATATATATATTTCTCCAAGACTTGCTGTTCAAGCGATAAACTGAAGTCACAGAAAATACATATAATATGATGTCATCATGTCAAAAAAACTCACCAAAATACACCCCATATCTTTGCTTGTTTGAGAGGCAAACTCAGCTACAGATTGAGTGGGATGCTGAGATGATTTTTAAGTCCCTTCCAGTTCTGATATTCTGTAATTTTAAGATGACAAGTCAAAGTTTATAGTTCCTTTAGAAAATATACTGCTTTGACTCATATAAGAAAACTGTAAAACTTTATGGAGGGACATAAAAGAAAACCTGGATAAATGGAGACATATGCCAGCTTTCTGGACTGATAGAGTCAACATTGCAAAGATATAAATTTCTTCAAAATTAATCTAAGTTTAAAAACAAACAGCAATAACAAAATCAAAGTCTCAATGCATTTTTGGTGGGGGAGGACTTGAAAAAATTTCTGAAGTTCATCTTAAAGGTGAAATGTATAAGAAGAGCCAGAAAATATTTGAAAATAAAATCTATATTGTGAAGTTAGAATAATTAGAATCTTATACTAGTGCCAGAACAGACAGACAAAGGAAAAGATGTGTGTATTTATGAGAATTTAGTGTGTAACAAAAGCAACACTTAACTGAGTCAGGAAAGGACGGGCTGTTCAATAAATTGTTGGGACAGTAGTTACCTTGGTGTCCTCACCATGGGAAGGGCATATGCATGTGTCTTTTGTAAAAGCTCCACTGGCCTAATCATTCAGAAAATATTTTAGGTTATATTTTTCTATTCTACTTTGCACCAAAATATATTCCTAGTAGACTAAATATTTAAGAACAAAGTCGTTAAATATTGATACTAGAGGAAAATATTGGTAAATACATAATTTTGGGATTAAGACAGACTATAAATATGACCTCAAAGGCAAAAACCAAAATGAAAAGATGGATACATTTGTCTATACCACAATTTTAAAAATTATTTATATATGCAGACATGAATTAAAATTGAAAGGCAACTGTCAAGCAGGGGAAATGTTTGCTACGTGAACGACAGACAATTCTTAAATATATAAAATATTTTTACCAGTCGATAAGATAAAAATGAATGTTTTTTATAGAAAAACGGGTTAAGGCATGAACAGGCAATTTGCTAAAGAAGAAATCGAAAGAGCAGATAAGCATAAAAAATTGCTTACATTGTTAGGAA
Organism: Lipotes vexillifer; assembly: GCF_000442215.2. Taxonomy (NCBI): domain Eukaryota; kingdom Metazoa; phylum Chordata; class Mammalia; order Artiodactyla; family Lipotidae; genus Lipotes; species Lipotes vexillifer. The sequence continues at coordinate 2,226,959 of NW_006789324.1, read as the reverse complement.
TCAAAGGAATGCACATTAAAACAACAGTAAGAAATGTTTTATCCTATCAAAGTTTTAAGTATTTAAAGTAATTTTATTGCGTTATGCGGGCCTCTTACCGATGTGGCCTCTCCCATTGGGGAGCACAGGCTCCAGACGCACAGGCTCAGCTCAGCGGCCATGGCTCACGGGCCCAGCTGCTCCGCGGCCTGTGGGATCTTCCCGGACCGGGGCACGGACCCGCATCCCCTGCATCGGCAGGCGGACACCCAACCACTGCGCCACCAGGGAAGCCCCATTGCTTCTTTTTTTAAATTATTTTATTTATTTATCAATTTTTGGCTGCACACGGGCTTTCTCTAGTTGTGGTGAGAGGGGGCTACTCTTCATTGCAGTGCGCGGGCTTCTCATCATGGTGGCTTCTCTTGTTGCGGAGCACTGGCTCTAGGCACGCGGGCTCCAGAGCGTAGGCTCAGTACTTGTGGCTCACGGTCTTAGTTGCTCTGTGGCATGTGGGATCTTCCCGGACCAGGGTTCAAACCCACGTCCCCTGCATTGGCAAGTGGATTCCTAACCACTGCGCCACCAGGGAAGTCCTAAAGTAATTTTAATTTTGCTTTTCAAGAAGGTTACGTATCAAAACGTTAACAGTGGGGTTAAGGGTACTTTTTTTTTTTTTTTTTTTTGCTTTTCTGTGGTGTTATTTTACTTGTGCAGTAAAGAAATAGTAGTTTGCACTGACTCTTAGAAAAGTGGTCAGCTGGGATCTCTGGAGAACTAACCTCTGGAGAGTGAGCAAGGACGTGTCCAAGCTGTGGCTTCCTCTTGGGCCCAGCCTGGAGCTTGCTGAGCCATACTGAACCCTCTTGGCCCCCAGCTTCAGGAAGTGGGTCTGGTTGGCTGCTGTTTATACAAGGGGAATGAGACAGAGGTAGAGAGACCAGTCAACAAGCTAGTGCAATGACAATCCACGTGGCAATTTATAAAAATAACACACTGGAATTTGGTGTGACAATTCTATTTGGGCAAAAGAAAAAGAAAGAAAGAAAAAGAAAAGGGACTTTGCTGGTGGTCCAGTGGTAAGACTCCCTGCTTCCACTGCAGGTGGCACAGGTTCAATCCCTGCTTGGGGAACTAGGATCCTGTATGCCGCGCGTCACGGCCAAAAAAAAAAAAAAGAAAGAAAAAATTATAAGTTATAAATTTAAAAAATGAAATGGCCTGCCTGTTCATGCTATATGGGAAGAAGAAGTTTAAAAAGGAGAGGAAAGTAAAAAAGTCAAATGTGGATGAAGAAAATACTAAGCTAATTTTTGTTGGAGTGGAATATACAAATGAAGATGCAGCAACTGTCTATGTGGGGGGGCATTTCAGATGCAGAGCCAGCCATCTCCAACATCCGGAACAGTCAGGCCTAGCACGTATTCAAGAAAGAGGAAAGGCCACTTTAAGTCAAGACTGCCCGTGCCTTGCAGACAATCAAATATGTGACCCTCATCAAATCCTGTGTTCATCTCACCTGGTTCTCAGCCCGAATCTAGATCAGCAGAGTCCTCTTGTCTGTTGCGCTTCTGTCTATGCCTGGTGCTAAAACAATTCATCCCTCATAATTCTTTAGAGTTAGTCTCTCCTTTAATTCAGTATTCAGTTTCCAGTTCTTCCTTTAGGAGGTGAGATTGAACGTCTTTCTGTATCCAAGCAGCTTCTACTTCTGGAGAAAACTGAGTTGCCTTAGGTTGGGTTCCCCAGAAACAGATTCCGAAAGAATTCTTTGTGTGCAGAGTTGCTGGAGAGGAAGGGAAAGAGGACTGGACAGAAGAAGTGGGGCTTCTCTGCCAGTCCCATGGAGACCTGGGATGGCCCTGCAGGGTTGTCCTCAATTAAAATCAAAGGGTCAGGCCTTTGTCCCCCCAGATTAACCAGTCATTGGATGTGCACTGTCCCTGGAGAGAAGGCATATTCTTGGATGAGGCAGGTGTCTTCATCCAAGGGAAATCTCCAGAGAGGAAGCCATCTGAATTGCTCTGGCAGACTCTAGAAGAAGGAAAGAAAAGCCCAAGGGAAGTGGGCTTGCTGGAATGATTTATTTTGTGGAGCCAGAAGATCAGACAGAGGATTATGTTCCATTGGAGGCCCAAAAGACAGATAGTATACAAAGACAGCAAGGAAGGCACTGATGAGAGGAGTACCAGCTAGGGATGATGGTAAGAGAAGCAATCACAGAGCTGGGCTTGATAATATCCAGGAGGATGATAGCATCCTGAAGTAATAGAAGCCAGGTAGTGGCTTTAACCACCAGAAGTCTGGGGGCTGTAATTACTATAACAGCTGGCAAGGTCAAGGGGGCAGCCTTAGGGGGCTTGATCCACAGAGGTTGTGAAGGTATTTAATAATACAAGGTGTCCCTAGGGGAAAAAATAGATGGGCAGCCAACTGGGTTCTGCTTAACATCTACGACCAGAAAGACACAGGAATGGAGGAACAGGGCTTCTCTGGTGGTGCAGTGGTTAAGAATCCACCTGCCAATGCAGGGGACATGGGTTCGAGCCCTGGCCCGGGAAGATCCCACATGCCGCGGAGCAACTAAGCCTGTGCATCACAATTACTGAGCCTGCGCTCTAGAGCTCGTGTGCCACAACTACTGAGCCCGCGTGCCACAACTACTGAAGTCCACGCAGCTAGAGCCCGTGCTCTGCAACAAGAGAAGCCACTGCAATGAGAAGCCCGCACATCACAAGGAAGAGTAGCCCCCACTCACCGCAACCAGAGAAAGCCCGCGCACAGCAACAAAGACCCAACACAGCCAATAAAATAAAATTAAATTAAATTAAAAAAAAAGAATGGAGGAACAGGAGGCTCAGAGTTGTTACCCCAATAAAAAGTCATGTTCTTTGCTTAATTCTCACATCTGAGTCAATTTTCAGACCCAGACCACAGAACCCATTGACCAAAGAGGTGGCTGGGTCCCTAGGAAGAAGAACCCTAAAACACTGAAACAAGTATTTACAGTAATGATTGCTCCATGGCCTATGACCATTTTCTCAGCTAACTATATATTGGGGAAAGAGGAATACCCAGACATTTCCCAGGGTCTGAAAGGATCTTGTTACTCAGAAATCCAAGTGTTATCAAGTCCTCTTTGTAAGACTGGGGACTTCTAGGGGTCAGGTAATAAGCAGAGTCCTGGATAACATCCAGCTTACAATGGGTCCCTGGGCCCATAGACCCACCCAGTGGTCATTTCCCCAGACTCTGAGTGCATAACTGGGAGTATATATATTGGGAAGCTGAAGGAAGCCCCACATTAGGTCCTTGGCCTTGAGTTCTCGTGTGGGGAAGACCAAGTGAAAGCCTCTGAAACTGTCCCCTCCCTATCAAGTCAAGATAGTAAATCAAAACCTGTATTTCATCCAAGGGGAAGCGGGGGATGATGGTGGAGTTAATGCCCATGAACAACCCAAAGGATGGTCGTCCCTGTCATATTTCCATTTAGTTTGCCTCTCTGGCCCCTTCAGAAACCAGGAGGATGGCTTACAAACTACTGTAGACCTAATCATGTAATAGCCCTGATCACAGCTGTTGTGTCAGCTCTGTGATCCATCATAGTACAGGATCTGGACCACCTGGTCAACCCACAGAATGTCACACCTGTTTCATTGATGACATTGTGCTAATCAGGCAGGATGAGCAAGAGGTGGCTAGTATATTGGAAACCTTGGTAAGAAACATGCACTTCAGAGGGTGGGAGATAAGCCCATGAAGATTCAGGGAACTGCCCCTTCAGTTTTTAGGGAACCAGTGCTCAGAGATATGCCAACATAGTTCCTTTAAAGCAAAAGGCAAATTACAAAATATAGACAAGCAAGATAAAAGAAAAAATTACTTTAAAACGCTCTAAAAGTGATACCTAAAAATAGTGTTTATATCCTTTAGGATGTTCTTCATTGTGCATAGAATATAAATATAACAAACTGACTTTGAAATTATGGGATCATGTCACTATCTGATATCTTATTTATTTACTTGTTTACTTGCTTGTTGTTTCATTCTTCACTGTGATATAAGCTCCATGAAAGTAGGGTCTGTCTTGCTCTCTATTTCCCTGGCACTTAGAGCCCAATAAATACTTTTTGGTGGAATGAATGAAGTGTACGATACACATCACTTTGTAGCCACAGCTATTTTCAACTATCTTCCAGATGCTTCAGGTTATTCTTCATCTTCCTTAGAATGTGCCATGTGAAAACAGAGTTTTCACAACCCAAAGACTACTTCTATCAGTGCAACTTCTGAACCAAGAAACCTTAGCTTTTTGGCAGCCCTCGAATCTCCTTCCTTTTGGTCAGCACTGACTTAGAATCTACAGCGGGCACAGCCTTGCCTGGATCACTCATTAGAGGGACCCAAGTCAGGTTCCAAGACCTGAGCAAGTGAAGGTGTTTCCAGGCGAGCAGCTCTGCCTGCAGCCACGTCCCTCCTCCGGCCACGCGGGGGCGCTAGAGCACCACAGTTCACATGGGATCGGGGCCCTCTGGGAGGAAGACTCTGGGCGGGTGTATTGACTACCCGGTGTAGGCGGAGCCAAAGGCGTCCACGTCCGAGGCGAGGGCAGGAAGTGAAGAGGCTGGGCTTCTTTGGCGGGGCGTACGCTTGCGCGTAGGTCGGGTCAGAGGAACCTTCGCTTTCGCCACAGTTAGGGTCTGTCCTGGTGGGGGACTCCTTTGCACGGCCGTTAAGAGTGGGCCGGGCCCAGGGGAGGGGGCAGAGTACGGGAGTTGGGGTGGAGGGAGCTTGGAGGGGCGCTGGGGTTAGGAGCGGGGACCCTTGGGGGCTCGGTTGGGTTGGGGTGGCGAGGCCTGGGGTGGAGGAGGGACGACGGGGAGCCGGGCTGGAGTGAAGCGCGGGGGCGGCGTGTGGAGTCGGGGGAGAGGGCGAGTGGGAAAGGAGGACGTGGCAGTAAAGTCTCCTTTTCCCGCCTGATCCCGTCCTGGTGTTGAACTGCGGGGACCCCAGGGTGCTACCTTGGCAGCGCGGGAGTTGCAGATAGGCAGGTGGCTGCATTTTCCGGGAAGATAAGCTCCCTCTCCTCCCAGCCTTCTCATTAGCGGCCCTTTTTTTAAAAGTTGTGGTTCTTTTTACCGCAGTATCGTGTGCGTCACAGTGACACCTTCACCCGTAGAAAACCTCTTCCAGCCGCTTTTGGCATCTTGAGACTCAAACCATCTCTTTTACCTGTCCCTCTTAAAGCAGAGAAAGTAAAAGTTTTCCTTCCCAAACCCCGCACTGAAAAATAGGAAATTCCCTGTCTCAACAGTTGTAGGGTATTTAAATAATTTCTTCATGGACTTGTCTACAAATTCACTTTTTGTGCTCCTTAAATAATGTTACTTGCCTGCGTAAAGTGGAACAACAGTCGTGTTGTGCCATGCAGTGCTCAATGAGAAATTTTAGTCCAGGGAGAAGAAAATACTTCATTGGGAATTCAGGGATTGAACAACTATAGTGACTGACCAATGCCATGTAACCCTCACGAAAAGGATTTGGGTTCATGTCCATCATTCTCAGCTGTGGTGAAGGGGTGCAGCCTGGCATTTGGAAGCTTAAGAACCAACTCTGTTGCCTTCCAATTTATTATTATTTTTTTAAGCCTTCCATCATGTGTGTACTTTGCTTGAATGATTATTTTAAAGTACATATTCTATTTTTGCCAATCTGACAGCTGTTTCCATAGAAACTAGGGAAGAAATAGTCACTTTCAGAAGAGTTGTTAAAATTGTCTTCCAGGCTTCAGCTGTGAGTGCCAGTGAGCTGCTGTACTTGCTCATTCTGAGATGGTACTTAAAGAATTAAGGATCTGAAATGTTCGTAGAGGCTAACAATCCAAATTGTTTAGTTTTCTCACATTATTAATTTAGTAATCCTGGAAGTCTGCCAGCTATGTTTGTTGACCTGCTACAGTTCTTTGAAGAGGATGTGTCAGCCCTGATTCTTTCTTCTGCTCTGTGTAGTCTAGTGATTGGATCTTTGAAAGTGTATAGTTTTCTTCTCCCATTCTTTACCCTTTCTTAAGGATACAGCAGGGATTACAAAATGTCAGGCACTATTTCTGTTTCAAGTGACACTTGTAGGTGATATAAATGGTAGCGTTTTTGCTTATATATGTACTACATATAGTGTTTGGGGCTTTTGCTGACTTCTGTGTCAGTAGAATACTTTAAATTTCACGTTAGTTGTTAGCTGTGAGAAGGAGTTTGCTTGACATGTGAACAGAGCTAAGCAGTGTAAATAGATGTGCACAGACAGATGAGAGCTTTTCTTTTCTGAGAGGTGTAAGTAAATCAGTGTGTCTGGAGCTTCGGAATGGGTGAAGGAGGGGTAGGGAAGGTGCCTGGAGAAACAGTGGGAGGTGGTATTATGAGGGGCTTGGTCTGCAATATGCAGTTTATTGAAGCCCATGGAAACCAATGGTAATTACAAATATAGTTGCCTTTATTGATTTGGGGCTTACAAAAGTAATAACATATCCTGTAAAAGTTTAAACAGCACAGAAATATATAAGATGGAAATACCGAATCCCTTACAAGCATCCTGCCACCCCAAATAACCACTGTAAATGGTTTGGTGTGTATTCCTTTAGATTTACTTATATCTGTATATACTAGTGTGTTTTAAGCATTACTGAGTATGTAAAAAATTTGAGTAATTTTCAAATAATTTCATGTATAGATAATACTATTTATGAAAATTGATGTTCTGAAGCATCTTTCCAGATAATATTGTATTAGCCTAGACTGAGTTAGATTTATGTGTTTTTCCCTGCAACTTTTATTATGAAGATTTGAAACACGAAAAAAAACTGAAAAAAATTTAACGAGCACATACATAACCACCACTTAGATACAAAGATTGTTAGCATTTTTCTGTATTGCCTTTATGTCCTGTGTGTATGTCTGAATGTATTTTTATTATAAAATTTGAAAGCTTTATTCATCATGAAAAGAGAGTTGAGCAAGCATTTCAGGTATAAGATATTCACCTACATAACCACATCTTTATCGCCTAAGAAAATAAGCAATACTCATCTAAAATAACCTAAAAGCAAATTCATATTCAAATTACCCCAATAGTTCCAGTTGTCTTCTAAAACAAATTTTTTTCTTTCAAATTAGGATCTAATCAGAGTTCACACATTGCATTTGGTTGTCTCTTTTTAGTACCTTTTAAAAAAATAGCTTAATGTATAGTTGATATACAATAAATTGGACATATTTAAACCGTGCATGTTTTGACTTACATGTGTATCTATGAAACCAACAACACAATCACAATAGTGAACATTTTAGTTGCCCCCCCCAAACTTTGTAATCCCTCCTCTTGCCCCTCTTTACCTTTCCAACCTCTGATTTCTCTATAAGTATAAATTAGTCTGCTAACTATATATTGTTATAGTTAGTTTATATATATATAAACCAGTTTATATTATAAAGCTGAAATCATAGAGCATGAGTTTTGGAGAGAGAGTAGTGTTCTTTACCGTGTATTTTTTTTCCTGTGTATGAGTCTGGCTTCTCACTTGCTAGTGTTTTTGTGTATTGCTCTTGTATTCTGCCACCTTAAACTCATTCTAATAGGTTTTTTCCCTAGATTTCTTTGGATTTCCTGGATAGACAGTCATGTTGTCTAGGAATAAAGATCATTTTACTTCTTTATTATCTGGATGCCATTTATTTAGTTAGTTATGTATCTGTTTATTTAATTCTGTTGCACTGGCTAGCATCTCCAGTATAATGTTGAATAGAAGTGGTGGGAGCAGACATCTTTGCCTTGCTCCTGATCTGAGGAGGAAAGTGTAATCTTTCACCAATAAACATACTTTTGCCTATAGGTTCCTGTAGATGTCCTAGTTACTGAGTTTTTATCAGGGTTGGTTGTTGGATTTTATCCATTGCTTTTTCTGTGTGTTTTGAGATGATCATGTAGTGTTTCTTTCTTCAGTTAGGGTGAATTACATTGATTGATTTTTGAATTTTTATTCAACCTTGCATTCCTGAGACAAACCTCACTTGGTCATGAGGTATTGTCTTTTTAATATATTTTTGAATTAGATTTCCTGAAATATTAAGAATTTTTGTATCTATGTTCATGAGGGATATTATTCTGTAGTCTTCTTGTAATTTTTTTTTTTTCTGTCTTTGGTATCAGGGTAGTGCTGGTCTTAGGGAAGGAGTTGGAAACTATTCCTTTTTAATTTCTTGGAAGAGTTTATATAGAATTATTATTATTTCTTCTTTAAATGTTTGGTAGAACTCCCCAGTGAAGCCTTTTGGTTCTGGAGCTTTCTTCGTGGGAAGGTTTTTAACTATAAATTCAATTTAAAAATTGGGTATAGGGCTCTTCAGTTTGTTTATTTCTTCTTGAGTGAGCTCTGGTAGTTTGTATTTTTCAAGGAATGTATCCATTTAATCCAAGGTGTCAAATTTAAGATTTTCTCTTTCATTGGTTTTAAGAAATTTGATATACCCTAAAGTAGTTTTTTTTGTGTTGCCTGTGTGTGTGGTTTGTTAAACTTCTTGGATTTGTGGGTTTACAGTTTTCATCAAATTTGGAAAATTTTGGTCATTATTTTTTCAAGTTTTTTTTTTTTCTGTCTACTATCCCTCTCCACTTTTCAGGGACTCCATTTACACATATATCAGGTCACTTGAGTTATCCCACACCTCAGTGATGCTGTATGCATTTCTTAAAGTCTGTTTTCTCTCTCTGCATTTCATTTTGGATAGTTTTTTATTGATACGTCAATTCATGTCTTTATTTATACAATGTCTAATTTGGTGTTAGTCTCATCCAGTGTAATTTTTATCTAAGACATTATAGTTTTCAAATCTAGAAATTCAGTGTCCATCTTTTGAAAAAATATATTCCATGTCTCTACATAACATGCCCAAACTTTCCTTTAACTTCTTAAACATGCAATATGTATAACTAGTTTAATATCCTTGAATTCCCAGCTTCATCTCTTTAATTTAGGAGGACCATTGGGCTGCTCTAGGTTTCCCCTCTTTGCAAAGTGGCCGAGAAACTCTCTCCAGGCAGAAGGCTGGGGCAGTTGTAGGGCTCGCCTAATTTGTTTCCCATTTCTCAGGGATGACTATTCTTCGTTGCCTGATGTTCAGTATGTTGAAACCATTGTTTTACTTATTGTGTCTGTTTTTTTTTTTTAATTGAAGTATAGTTGATTTACAATATTGTGTTAGTTTTAGGTGTACAGCAAAGTGATTCAGTTGTGTGTGTGTGTATATATATTTCAGATTATTTTCCATTATAGGTTATTACAAGATGTTGAATATAATTCCTTGCGCTATACAGAAAGTCCTTGTTGCTTATCTGTTTTATGTATGGCAGTTTGTAACTGTTAATCCCATACTCCTAATTTATCCCTCCCCCCTCCCTTTCCCCAACAACCATAAGTTTGTTTCCTATGTCTGTGAATTTATTTCTGTTTTGTATATAGACTCATTTGTATTATTTTTTTGGATTCTAAATATACATGATATTATATAATATTTGAATTATTTCACTAAGTATAATATTCTCTGGGTCCATGCATCTTGCTGCAAATGGCAGTATTTCATTCTGTTTTATGGCTGAGTAGTATTACATTGTGTTGATGGACACTTGGGTTGTTTCCATGGCTTGGCTGTTGCAAATACTGCTGCTATGAACATTGGGGTGCATGTAGCTTTTTGAATTAGGGTTTTCGTCCTTTATGAATATGTACCAAGGAGTGGGATTGCTGGATCATATGGTAGCTCTGTTAGTTTAAGGAAGCTCCATACTGTCTCCCATAGTGGCTGTATCAATTTACATTCCCACCAACAGTGTAGGAGGGTTCCCTTTTCTCCACACCCTCTCCAGCATTTATTATTTGTAGACTTTTTGGTGATGGCCATTCTGACCAGTGTGAGGTGATACCTCATTGTGGTTTTGATTTGCATTTCTCTAATGATTAGCGATGTCAAGCATCTTTTCATGTGCCTGTTGGCCATCTGTGTGCCTTCTTTGGAAAAATGTCTATTTAGGTCTACATATTCTGTTTTTTTAGTTATTTTCAGTGACAGGATAAGTCCCTTTTACTCTGTATTGACCTGAATCAGAAGTGCCAGTATTATATTTGAAAGGAATAAATTTGTATTTTATTTATTTATTTTTGCATATTTTTTTTTAGGTTTTTTTAAAAATTTATTTATTTAATTTATTTTTTTGGCTGCCTCAGGTCTTAGTTGCGGCATACAGGGTCTTTGTTGAGGTGTGCAGGATCGTTTGTTGCAGTGTGTGGGGTTCTCTAGTTGTGGCATGTGGGTTTTCTCTCTCTAGTTGTGGTGCATGGGCTCCAGGGCACATGGGCTCTGTAATTGTGGCACAGTGGGCTCTAGTTGAGACACACGAGCTCCGTAGTTGTGGCGTGCGGGCTTAGTTACCCCACGGCATGTGGGATCTTAGTTCATGGAGCAGGGATCTAACCTGCTTCCCCTGCATTGTAAGGTGGATTCTTTACCCCTGGACCACCAGGGAAGTCCCACAAATCTGTATATTTAAAAATGCATTTTATGTTAGACTTTACTTTTCCATTAAATCCTCTTTCCCCCCATTACTGCCAATTGCTGAAACTTAGTGCTGTTATTGTTTAATCCATTTCTTATTCCCCAACTAATTTAGCTGTTAAAAATAGACTCCCCCAACTAAAATTAAAAAATGAAACGAAGAAAAAAATCCAAATTTTGAAAGTACATGTTGTTGAGTTAAAAGTTAGTAAAACCTCTTTGGTTTTTATTGTTAAGAGGAGTTGCTGCAGGGGGCAGTGAGTTGAAACCCAAGGTAATTTAGTCGGAGATGTGTTAAAGGAAGAATACCTTTTTCATAAGTGTTATATCCCCAGTTTGGTAATAAGTATTTTGCTTAGATATTTATAGTTTATATTTTGTGTTCCAGATAATCAAGGAAAACAAAGATGAGCTTCATCTGTGGACTGCAGTTTGCTGCTAGAAACTGTGTTTTCTTACGAGTTAATTTACTGACCAGCTGGAGAAAATGTAACACACAAGCTGTAACCTCACTGGACTGTCATCAAGTGAAAATTAACAATATAGTAAATAAGTCTCTGGGCCTGGGGGTAAATCAGGGTGATAGATGGACATTTTTGCCTGAAAACTTTCATTTCTGTAGGACTCTTAATAACAAAAGAACAGGCTGCCTCTTGAGCACCAGAAGTAAGGAAATTTGGATGATAACCCAAAAATGTAGTGCATGGAATAACTCTTTTTCAAGACAGCTACTGATGAAAGACGTTCTAGTAGTTCCTGCCCTTTCAGTGGTGCATCCTCTAAACTGTTTACCCACAAGAGACATCAGGAGTTTCCATACTTCTCCACGGTTTCAAGCTGCTCCGGTTCCTCTCTTGTTGATGATTCTTAAACCAGTGCAGAAGCTACTGGCTATCATTGTGGGCAGGTAAAATGCTCTTTAAAATATAAACTCTTATATTAAAAAGTATCTGTAAAACTCACTTTTAAAGAAAACTTGATAGATTTCCCTCCTATAATTAGCTCAGAATTCAGTTTCTAAACAGTTGGCCCTACTCAGTTTTTTTATGGATGCCTTAATAATCTTAAAATCATTTATTGCATATTATAGTACAGAAATGTGATCTTTAAAAATTATTCTTGTATATTTTATATAGACACTATTTAAAAGGTCTTATATTTATGATTACAAGAATCAGAAATGTTTGTTACAACTCACGTATAAGAACTGTACTTACAAGCATTCCTTTTTAGTTCATGGAATTTGAGACAATGGATCATGAAACTGAAGAACTTTGCTTACTTCAGAAAGGGCTCATTCCTAGCCACGTTAACTCTTAATTAGTATTTATTATTTATTTATTTTTCTATTCAGTTTCCGACAAATCTTTATTTTCTCTTTGTGATCCTTTATAATACTTAATGTTTTTTTTTTTCAGCTAAGTAATACTTCATATTTCATTTAAAACTCCCCCTCATAATTCTGTTTTCTCTTATTTGCTCCATGAAGATTGAAGAAAGGTAAAGTTAAGTATTGTCTCCTTATAAACTTTTCTTATGTTTGATAACTATGAAGTGCCTTCTAGCCTTACTTCCATACTAACCAACCCAGTTTTCTTTTTATCAAAAATCAAGGACCTGTACTCTGTAATTTATTGTGTTCTTTATGACTAGGCTTTGGCACTCAGAAAAATATGCAGCTAATTTAGCTCTCAATTTAAGTAAGGACTATCAAAGAAAGCCAGAGCTAGACAATAGTTAAAGAAGTAAAAACAGATTTTCTTCAGAACTTCTGCAGTAGGAGAAAACTTCTGCATAGAACCAGAGTCAGCTCTGAATACACCATGGGCTGTGTGGGCAGGGCGGGGGTTGGTAGATGGAAAACTACAGAGAGGAAACATCAGGAGCAAGGGGGGGATTCCACCAGAACTGACCTCCTAGAGTTATTGCTGAAGGCAGGTGAGGGTGATCAGATATCACCTGGGGGATGATGAATGATAAGGACAGATTGGGTATTGTGATCCCATATGGAGGATGAGGGGTTCTGACTTAATTGACCTAGCAGGATTCTTGCTAAAATTGGACAATGCAGAGATGAACAGAGTAGTCCAAAAGACAAGGCCTATTTGAAAAAGAGTTCAGGGGAGTCTGAGTAGAGTTCGGGGTAGGAGAGAATCTTCGTCACAACTCAGCCCAAGTTCTTGGGCCAATAACTCTTTTTCATCCTTTTAAATTAATTATTTATTTTTAACCTTTTGTTGATATTACTATTGTAAATCACCTAAAATTTTATTTTAGGATATGTTTTCATACATTTTAAATGATAACGTCTTAAACTTTTAAATTGGAAATAAGTATACTTCATAGTTTGATCTGAATCTTTTTAGGTTGAAACACTTTAAAGGCATTTTAGGTGTGTCACTTAACAAGATTAAGATAACTCAAAGAAGTTATTTTATAAAATAAATTTTGTCAAGAGAATGATGTATATATTTTAAATTCTTGTTGTAATTTCACAGATGAACTCATAGGGAAAAAGTTCTGTTCCAGCACTGAAAACATTACTGGTTGTCAAAATGTCCATGAACCTAATAAGCAGCAGAGAGTATATTGTTGCCTGGTAGAATTGCACCTCCCCAGATGTTATCTATAAAATCTCTCATTTCCGTATTTACAGTGCTTATGCTCTTTTTATTACCTCTCCTTTGTCATGTTCTTGAGGGGTTAGTAGAGTTTCTGCTACTGAGCAATATTTGTTTCTAAAATCGGTGCTAAGATGGTTTCCCTCGTACCTTACTGAAGTACTGGCAGATTGTGTCAGGTGTCTGACGAGCAGTGGGGGCAGTGGTGGTTAAAGGTGTAGATTTGTTGTACCATAACGCCTTCAGATGTTTATCTGGGCAATTCATCCCTATTATATTGCCTTCCTTGCCTCATTTTCCTCTTATTAACTCTACAACCTTGTATAAATTGTTTAATGTCTCTTAAGTCTCAATTTTCTCTTCTGTAACAGGATTATTATGAAGATTAAATGAGGTGATATACATATAGCATTAGAAGAGTACCTTGAATGTGCTGAACAGTCAATAAATGTTAATGGTAGTTCTAGTAGAACAGCTTCTCATTTAGCGTTTACCTTTAAAATAACTGAAGAAAATTCAAATGAGCATTAGAATTTTTAACTATAGCTCCATATAATTGATTACATTTTCATCATTTAGCTAAGAATTTTTAAAAATTGAAAAAACCATCTATACAGAAAAATATAAAAATTCGAGTATTTGATGACAGAATTTTAGCATAAGCATGAAATGTTGATGATATGTACTGATTCTATTATCAGAACTTTGAATTTTTCTTTTTGCTCCAGGGGCATAAGGAAATGGTGGCAGGCACTTCCTCCTAACAAGAAGGAACTATTTAAAGAAAGTGTAAGGAAGAATAAATGGAAGTTATTCCTTGGTTTGAGTAGTTTTGGATTGCTTTTTGTAGTATTTTATTTTACACACCTAGAAGTGAGTCCAATCACAGGAAGGAGCAAGCTTCTATTACTGGGGAAAGAACATTTCAGACTTTTATCAGAACTGGAATATGAAGCAGTAAGTAGAAAGACTTGTTTTTAACTACATTGCTTGATGTAATACTCAAAGGAGGAAAGTTTCTTAAATATGAAAGATGCACTAGTTTTTAATTTAATCTCTGATAGCAAATTAGCATTTTTTCCAAAAGGCCTCAGACCTTTCATGCTTAGTATTCCTACTGCCTACATTGCATTTCCTCTGGATCACCCAGCTAACTCCTGTTCATCACATGTCACCTTAAATGTCACTTTCTCAGGAAAGCCTTCCTTGATTATCCTGACTGGGTTAGGCAGGGTGGCTACGTTAGGCTCTAGTGGGTATCCTTCATACAGACTGCGTTATGAATTAGTCGTTTGTAGCTATGCTCTGTGCTTGGCTATATTGGGGCTAGGTCTCCTACTTTTCTCTTTGCATACTGTCCTTTTCTTTTAAAACACTTATCGTGAGGGTAACACCATAATTATTTGCATAATTATTTATTTGTTGATCTGTCTCCCTTTCTAAACTAGCTCCAGGGGGTCAGAGACCCTGTCTATTCTGTTTATCATTTCATCTTAAGTACTGGCACAGTGTACAAAGTAGTGCTTAGTATATATTTTTTGAATAAATAGATCTATAATTTGAATTTTTGTACCTTGAAAATAAAGTAGAATAAGATATTCCCTCCCCCCCGCACATCAATTTTGGCTATTTATTATATTTTTTGAATGCAAAATAAAGTTGGAATTCAGAAGTCTTAACCTCCTTGGAAAGTATAGTCACTCAAGTAGTTAAACATTTTATACCACTAGTGAGTTCCTTGCGGACGGATCATCTTTCTCTCTCTCATGCTTGGCACATAAACAGTATAGACAAACCTCATCTTATTGTTCTTTGCTTTATTACGCTTTGCAGATGCAGCATTTTTAAAAATTGGAGGTTTGTGGCAACACTGTGTCAAGCAAGTCTATCGGTGCCATTTTTCCAACAGCATTTGCTTACTTCGTATCTCTATGTCACTTTTCGGTAATTCTTGCAATATTTCAAGCCTTTTCATTATTACTGTATTTGTTAGGCAAAAAAGATTATGACTTGCTCAAGGCTTAGATGATGGTTAGCATTTTTTAGCTATAAGGTGTTCTTTAAGGTATGTACATTGTTTTTTTTAGACATAATGCTGTTGCACACAATATGCACTGGGAAACCAAAAATTCATGTGACTCACTTTATTAAGATATTCACTTTGTGGTGAATATCTCATTAAAGATATCGAGAACTGGAATTGAACCCACAGTGTCTCTGAGGTGTGCCTGTATATGCTCAATTAATATTTGTTGAATTTATAACCTCACTTGACAGCTTTGTCATGGTTAGATTTTTATATATTTTTATTTCAATTGAGCTTCTGAGTTTGTTAATGGAAAGTTACCATAAAAAAGGAAATAATAATGGTTTTTCACTAAAAAGATTGTTCTTAATAAAGATAAGACCAATCTCTTCTATACAGTTTATACAGAGATTTGAGATGTTTCTTAGAATAGTCTAGTTAGAAGCAAGTTTGAGGAAAGTGTTCTGTTAAGATTGAGAAAGGCCTAGTGTTAAATTAGTGTTATCTTCTACCATTTATATCACTAAGAAGCTTTAAAAAATTATATACATGTACATATATTTTTTTCTTATTTTTTAGCCTACAAATGTAATACCTGCTTGTTATGAAAATTCAAACACATGCTCTTATGGGATTATTATAAAGTACTGTAATTACATATAATTTTGTTTGTTGTATCTACTTCATTGTTTTTCTTTGTTTCAGACAGTTTGGTGACTTGTGCTTTTAAAAAATGCTATATAAAGACTTTCAAATTCATATTCTATAAAATCATGTTTTTAATGCATCTCAAGGAGGAAGGTTACGGACTTCTTGATTCATATATGAAAGAAATTATATATTTTATGGAAATTTAATATTTTAAGAACATCCTCACTTTTCGAAGTACACTTGAAAGAGTCTCATGAATATAGCTTCAGAAAAAGTGTCTTCATATGGTGGTTAGTCTTAATTAGCATAATATGGGGAAAATGATATGCCCATTAGTTCTAAAAGTTTAGTAATTTCAATCTATCTGGCTAAAACACTTTAAAATTAATGAAGTGTCCTTTTTTGGCAGAAGTTTAACTTTCTTAATAAGTATAGGGTGTTTTTCTATTCAGTTTGTTATGAAAGTAATTTTCTTTTGTATTTTACTTTCTTATATGAAATCTTTCTGTTCTCCAGGCAATGTTTTGTTTTCTAAAATATTTAGGAAATTAGAAATAATACTTAAGCATTTTATTTGTTTATAGGCTAATAGAAAAGATGAGTGAATTTTTATTTCAACCAATTTATATGAAAAATCTTAGTTATTAGAATTTATTCTCTTTGTGAGAAACCATATTGCCTTTGCATAAATAATTCAAATTTGAAATTTTTTGAGTATTTAATATGTGCATATTTTTACATATTTAAAAATTAAAGCATTCAACAGTAAGTGCCATATAACACTCCTTAAAGCAATATAAACATTTTGTAGAGCTAACACTCTCTTAGAGACTACTTTTCTTTTTAATCTTTCAGTGGATGGAAGAATTTAAAAATGATATGCTAACTGAGAAAGACACCCGATACGTGGCTGTTAAAGAAGTGGTTCATCATTTAATTGAATGCAATAAAGATATTCCAGGGATCTCTGAGATCAATTGGATAATTCACGTGGTTGATTCCCCAGATACAAATGCCTTTGTGCTTCCAGTATGTAAATGTTACCCAGCCTAATTTTTAATTGTTAAATTTAACGTCCTTGTTTTTTATGTTGTTCTAATTCCTTACATTATTTTCATCATGGTGCAGAACGGACAAGTGTTTATCTTCACTGGGCTTTTAAATAGTGTGACTGATATTCATCAGCTCTCCTTCCTTCTGGGCCATGAAATAGCTCATGCAGTACTTGAGCATGCCGTAAGTACCTAAAATGAATGTTCAGTTGTTGAAACACTCCTTTGAAATTAGCAAGTTAAATCTTTTAGAGAACTGAATCTTTTCAGTTATTTTTTATGATGGAATTTTAGTTTTTAATAATTGACTTATTCTGTTACCTGAGAAAGTATGATTGGCTAATTTTGAGAATTTTTATCATCTTTAGTGTTTGATACTGAATAATTAGTGTTTCTATTAAATACTATTTTTATCATCTGTCTTTTTTGCTAAGAAGTGATTATTCTCAACCTGTAATTATTTCAAATTAGATTTTAAACTTTCCATAATTATTAACATACTTAGAATCTAGTCAGCAAATCAGCTATAGGAAAGTGATATTACTATTCAAGTGGTAAATGTTTTCTTACTTTTTTATTCATTCTCAGAGGATAGGTTAGAGCATCTTTGAAAATGCCTAGAATGATATGCCATGTATAATTAATGTAGAGTAATAATAATGATACCTTGCCATTTTACAGTTTACTGAGTTTTTTAATACCTTCTCATTCATAATTTTAATACTATCCTCATGAGGTAGGTATTTAGTATCCCTATATTACAGGGGTCCTCAAACCCCGGGCCGTCGACTGGTACTGGGCTGCACAGCAGGAGGTGAGCGGTAGGCGGGTGAGCGAAGTTTCATCTGTCGCTCCCCATCGCTCGCATTACCCCCCTGAACCATGTCCCCCACGACCCTGTCCGTGGAAAAATTGTTTTTCATGAAACCGGTCCCTGGGGCCAAAAAGGTTGGGGACTGCTGCTATATTATATTCGAGGTCTCTAATGTTTAAAAAGACCCTAAATAACATGACTAATGTGACAAACTGGCTGAATTGGAACCTTAATCAACGTTTTCTGTTTGCAAGTCTGGCACTGCTTCCTTTTCCCACAGTTACCCGGCTGTTGGCAGCACTTTTCTCATAGATCATAGAATTCAGGTAGATTTATACCCTTGTGAATATACATCTGTTTGACTTGGTGTGAATCTAGAAAAATAATCTATTTGTTTACTCATATTTTTATTTTTATTCATTAAAAATTGTGCATGGCCCATTTGTTTACATGATTAGAGAGAGGTATATTTTTTTAATTGAAAACACAAAGGTAAATAGTGGCAGGATTGTGAATATATCAGAAATGCAAGTGGAAATGATAATGTTATTAATCCCTCTAAATGTCATCTCAAATTCTGTCTTTTCCTTAGAGTATCAATAAGATGAGGTGGGCCAAAGTTGTGCTATTCTAGAGCGCAAATAGTAATTATCTCCTTTATTTCTTCTGAGTTACAGGAAAATAGAAAAAAATTTCTTCCTTAAACGGATACATACAAGAATAAATCTAAGCAGTTGAAATACGTTATATCTTTCTAGAAATGGCTTTATAACTGCAAAATCAATCAATTTTGGCCATTTTTAGTTTTTAAAAGGTGTTCATTTCAGCACATTAATTTTTCTGGCATCTGGGTCAGTGCCTTGTTCAGCATAATGTTGTCATCTCTATCAGTGCAAGAGCAATAATTAGACGAGACGTAAAAAGCAAATGGTTTTAAAAATAGGAAATAGTTATTAATATTTCTTTGTTAGAGGGCTTAGACACTGTCAATACTATGTTTTCTCTTTTAGGAGTCTCCATTTTATGTTGTTTTCATTATTTCACAAATACAAATTTAAAAAAATGTTTAGTTTTCTAAGATTATGTAATAACAATTATATTCTTTAATAATTAATTACAAGGATTTTCTCTTCTATAATGACTTCATCATTTAGTGCTAAAATAATTCCATAATTGTTTTTCATGAGTCTTATAATGAAGCAAAGAATGCTTTGTGAGGGCAGATTATATTCAGAAGTATTCTAGGTGATTATTTTTAGTTGTTAGCCATGTTTCATACATTCAAGTAATGATTCCTATATTATCAGTATCAGCACTACAATAACATTTATTCAGCAACTTTAGTGAGGAACAATGAACAGTCCAGTGCATTAAACTTATATTTAGATATTACTACTCCAAACAACTATTTTAAGTAAAACATTTTTTGGTTACTGCTATAAGTAAATACAAAAAATCATATAACTAAATTTCCTGGTGGGAAATACCAGGCTGATAAAGTTGCAGACTTGCATGACTCTTCACATATTAGGTCATGAAGTCAAAAGACTTTTATTTAAAAAATAAATTTCTAATATTTTCCTGAATTGTTCCTTGTTTTAACTGCTTCATATGTTAGGTAGTGTTTGGTCTCTGTCTAAAAGTATAAGCATAATAAACATATTTATTTGAGTTTTTAAAAAGATTTAGTGACTGTATTAGAAACTATAACTTCCTGGGTTTGATTCCTTGTTCTTTTACTAATTGCTTTTTGAATTTGGGCAACTCTTTTAATCTCTCTTCATCTTAGTTTATCTATAAAATAGGGAACAATTTTACCTATTTTACAAGATTATTATGCTTGTTAATATAAGACACTGTAGGTTAATGAACCTGTCATTGTATCTGAATGGTGGTAGTGGCTCAAGTAGATATTAGTTGAATGAATAAATGAATGCGTAAGTATGTACACAAGAGATGGGAAAAACAGACTGGGAAAGGATAAAGCACACAGAAGAAAAAGAATTTGCAGTCTTACTTGGTGAAGTTCAGCTAAACACATGTAATTATTTAATGTGATTACACACGATGAACTAGAAAATGTTAGCATGTACTATCTGAATTTATTAAGTATAATTTTCATTATTTTGATTTTTCTCAGGCAGAAAAGGCTAGCTTGGTTCATTTCCTGGATTTCCTAGGTCTGATTTTTCTCACAATGATTTGGGCCATTTGTCCTCGAGATAGTTTGGCACTTTTGGGCCAGTGGATTCAGTCTAAATTGCAGGAGGTAAGTCTGAAACAGTAAGTTGAATTTGCAATGGCCTGTGGTGAGGACGTTTTACTGTAAAGGAAAAAGTATCAGAAATGTTTTCATACCTTATCATGAGTCTTACCATGAAAAACGGGTGCTAATTTTTAGTGTCTTACGTCTTCTTATTTTTAGGGGATATTCTTTTTTTTTTTTAAATTTAATTTATTTATTGTTTCTGGCTGCATCGGGTCTTCATTGCTGCGCACAGGCTTTTCTCTGGTTGCGGCGAGTGGAGGCTACTCTTCATTGCGGTGCGTGGGCTTCTCATTGTGGTGGCTTCTCTTGTGGACTACGGGCTCTAGGCGCGCAGGCTTCAGTAGATGTGGCTCGCGGGCTCTGGAGTGCAGTCTCGGTAGTTGTGGCGCACGGGCTTAGTTGCTCCGCGGCACGTGGGATCTTCCTGGACCAGGGCTTGAACCCGTGTCCCCTGCATTGGCAGTCAGATTGTTAACCACCGCACCACCAGGGAAGCCCTTAGGGGATATTCTTAATAGTGAGCATTCAAATTAGAAAATATTACATCTCTTATATGATAGAGACAGATGGGTTAGAAGGGCTTGGCAACTTTTGGCTAGCTTTTTTTTTTTTTTTTTGCATAGTTATTGTTCTTACAGAGAGAAACCCAGTCACAACCCTTTCTTTCCTTCCGTTGCTTTACCTTCAGACGTTCCCCTTTTGTCTCCTAGTAACAGTGGTGTACTCACTGGATGACTCTCCCTTCCCCCAAATATTTGCATTTTAATGGGGAACTCTTAAAACCTGTAAACTTTTATGGGTACAGGGTTGGCAGAAGCTGCTTGACTACCCTCATCTCCTCACTCCCAGTTAAATTAATGTTGCCTGGAAAATACTGAAAGGACAGTCTTAATAGGTGTTTGTTAACTTTTGTTTTTAGTACTTACGCATAATGATAGTCATCCGATAAAATTTGTTGAGTCCTCCATCTTGTTCAAAACAGTACACTACTGAAAGGAGGTCTTGCAGTCTTAATATTTGCTTTGTTTAACTATGATTAGCTATTTTATTTTATGTCTTTCATCAGATATTTCTTCTTGTCCTGGGAGGTTTGGTTATTTAGGAACAATCTGTTATTTGTTTATTCAGTGATTTGTGGAGCACCCATCAGAGTGCCATCTGGGTGCTGTTTAAATCCAATGTGTAAAATTCTTTGAGACAAATTGCTTTAGAAATTGAATAACTAAGTCTTTTATTCAGTGTTAGCATATCATTTGGTTTCATTTATATTGAAATAAAGGTTCTTAAACGGAAAAAGAAAGAATGGTTATTGCTTAGATTATAGAATCTCATATTTTGAATTTTATTTTTATCATTGATGTGCTAGGAAGTCAAAGAAGGTAATGTAGTTTTCCCCCCATTTATCAATAAATAGATTTTTCTGTAATGGAATCAGGAGATCAAGTCATAAGAAAGATAACTGGAAGCTGTTTCTCCCTTGAAATACTTGATGGTCCTGCTATTTGAGTATAATTGTTTAATAATTAAACTGAACATGAAGTAAGGATTACTTCTGTTTGAACTCTTTTTCCCTAAATCAGGACCCCCTCCCAGTAATTTTGGTGACAAGGAAATATTTCTTTCTCTAGAAGCTTGCTCATTGTGATTGGAGAGCAGAGGGGAATGCTGATAGTGAAGTTCTTGAGGGCGAATTGCTGACATTTTTTTGTCAGAGAAAGGAAGAGAGGAAGGAAGAAGTAGGGGGCCCTCACTTAACTGTCTGGGTACAATGTAGCAGCCCTCATAGAGCGCTACCAGGTAGGGTTTTGAGAGCTATTAATAATGATTATAGTAGCTAACATTTATTGAGTACTTACTGTATTGTAGGCACTAGGATAAACACTGTAGATTAATTTTGTACAGGGGTTAAGAATACAGGCTCTGATCAGATGGATCTGTGTTTGAATTTAATCTCTGTTAGACCTAAATTTTATAGAACTTCAGCAGGTTACTTCACTTATTATAGGTTTCAGTTTCTTTATCTGTAAGTTTGGATAATAGTAGTGGCTAACTCAAACATTATTGCGGGTTTAATTATACATTTAAAGCGGCATTTCTCAATATAGGCACTATTGACATTTTGAATTTACAAAGAATTGACAAGATAATTCTTTGTTGTGGGGAATTGTCCTCTGCATTGCAGAATGTTCAGTGGCTTCTACACGTCTAGATGCCTCTACACATCTGGCCTCTCCCCACTAGATGCCAGTAGCACTCCCCCCTCTCTTCCCATCCCCAGTTGTGACAATCAAAAATATCTCCAGACATTTCCAAATGTCCCTGAGGGACAATATCACATCCAGTTGAGAACCACTGATCGAAAGCATTTAGCACAGTACCTGGTACCAAGTAAGGACTCAAAAAATGGGAGTTATTATTATTATTATTATTATTATTATTTGCTCATTTTATCCTCTGCAACTCTAGGAGTTTGGTACTATTACTGCTCCATTTTACATATGATGCTATTGGGCTTAGAGGCGTTAAAAAATTAGCCCAGAACTAATAGTTAATACACATCAGGATTTGGCCTTGAACACGTTTCTTTCCTTTTAAAGCCAATGTTTTTAATTGGTTATACTACCGGCAGATTCATTGGGACACCTGCAGACTGCTTATGGAAAGTGCAGACACTATATAATATAGTTCAGCAACCTAAAACAGACATAATCGAGAAGGAAGCAAGTCATATCTAATGGTCATATACAATGGATTAGATTGATTTTACTATTTCTAGCCATCACTGACATGCAGCTACCTCTGAAAAATTGCTTCCCCAGTTAATAGCTCTTCTCTCAAAAATCCTGCCTATTGATCCATCTTCTACAAAGTTTTAGTACTTACTGAAAATTAGTATTTAACTGGAAAGCATTCACATAAATACAAGTAATTAGGAAAATTACAGTTATAATATCTATTTGTATTCTTTTATTGAAGTTGGAAGAAAAGTTCATTTTCCTAACTAATCGATACTTAGAAAACAAAGAGGAAATTAAGATAATATGTCAAAGAAAGAACATTCTGCTATATGGTTAATTTTCTAACTGAAATAAATCCTCTAGCAGTGTCACTGGCTATTATATAGCTATAGTTTTTCAATTTTCTTTTAAAACTGCAAGATCACAATGTAACTTGGTCATATTAAAAATCCTGCATCAATAAGCTTTCTTAGGGAATCCTCTACGTAGTAAGTAGAGATTATAATTGGAAAAATATAAGTCTACTATATGATACTGTGGACTCTCCAGGCGTTTGCAGGCATGGTTTTTTCCTATTCTTTCCAGGTTTTAAAAATATTAATCTCTGGGCTTCCCTGGTGGCGCGGTGGTTGAGAGTCCGCCTGCCGATGTAGGGGACATGGGTTCGTGCCCCGGTCCGGGAAGATCCCACATGCCGCGGAGCGGCTGGGCCCGTGAGCCTAGCTGAGCTGAGCCTGCGCGTCCGGAGCCTGTGCTCTGCAACGGGAGAGGCCACAGCAGTAAGAGGCCTGCGTACCGCAAAAAAAAAAAAAAAAGAAAATCTCTGATGGAGGAAATAAAGGCTGCACTTTGTTTTATACCATGGTGTTCTTTAAATGTTAATCATGGAGAGCATAAAAGCTATATCCTAGGTACTCCATGAAATTAATTTTTAAAATCTCATGTTTTGCTCCTTTTGTTATGAAATAGCCTTAATGGAACTTTTCTTTCTTATTTCTTCATAGTTTATGTTTGATAGACCATATAGTAGAACACTGGAGGCTGAAGCTGACAAAATTGGACTACAACTTGCTGCAAAGGTAAAATATTTAGTAGTTGAGAATACACAGGGTCCTTCACATACTAAAAGGTAAATGTGTATCATCTTAATGAGGTTTGGCATGGGCATAGAATGAAAGTTGGGCTATATATATTTTTCATTAATACCTTTTTAAGTCTGTGCCCTCTGGAAGCTATTGCTATCTTTATTTTATTCCTTTCCCTTAGTTTGCTGATCTAAGGAGTCTTTTTGAGTAAGTAAGATGATGTGTAGCTGTTTTTCCCCACTTGGAGAAACGTTTACCTTACTGTAGCTGTATTCTTGGCTAAGTAACCTGAATTTTCACCATTTAAATAAACGATAGAAGAGCAGGCTTATTACTCTGTATCTTTCAGATTATTTTTGTTGCAGCAGATGGCTTATTTTTGCTAGCCACAGAGAGCAGCTCTGGGCCTTTACTCTGGTTTATGTTGGCTTTGTTCATATCTACCTAACAGGGCACTTCATGCCTGGCTGCTGTGTTTAATCACCTGTGATAACTGCATATTATTAGTAGGATTTAACATTAAAAGTAAAACTGTATTTTTAAAAATGAATGAAAGCAATGCCACTTCACATATTAAATTCAAATTGTTTTTGATTCTTTGTTGAGTTTTCAGTAGTTATTAAAAGTCTTAACTATTGAAAATTACTGTTATCTGAATTTCTCATTATGAGTTTTATGGATTTAATTTCATAAATCAAGATATTACTCATTCACAAAAGCAGTGTTCTTTGAATGTTACATAAGTAGAATTAAGTGAATTATCAGACTTCATAGATTAAGAGGTTCCCAAACGATGGGCCACAGATTGGCTCTGTCAAGAATTTCCTAATTTTAATGTACTACAGTCTGTGAAATTTTCCCTCTAGGTAAGTGCATTCTGTGTTCCGATTAAGAAATCTTTGCTTATTTCAGTAAATTGTTCCTGTTTTATTTCCAAGAAGTTTTATTGTTTTGTTAAATATAAGGAGGAGGTCAAGATAATTTTTTTCCCATGTGGATATCTAATAGACTCAGCACTATTTATTGAAGAGTTTATCTTTTCTCCACTATACTTCAGTGTCTCTTTGTCACTAATGTGGGAGGCTATATGTAAGTCTGTTTCTGGACTCCCTGTTATATTCCATTGGCCTGTTATTTATCTTTGAGCCAATACCACATTGTCATTGTAGCTGTGTAATAAGTCTCGATATCTGATATCTTGATATCTTGATTTCTGTCCTCCAATGTTGTTCTGCAGTATTGACTTGGCTATTCTTGGTCCTTTGCTTTTTCATATGAATTTCAGAATCAGCTTGTTAAATCACATACCTGTACAAAAACATGCCTGGGATTTTCATGGGAATTGTGTGCATCGAATATAGATCAATATGGGGACAGCTGACTAGTGTCAACAGTATTGAGTCTTCCAATCCATGGATGGTATATTTGTCCACTTATTTAGATGTTCTTTAATTTCTTTCAGTGATGCTTTGAAATTTTTTTGTGTGTGTAGGACTTATACATCTTTTGTTAGATTTATTGCTTAGTGTTTGACATTTTTGATTTTATAAACAATGTCATTGAAAAAACAAATTTGCCTATATATAGAAATACAGTTTGTTTTTATCATTGACTTTGTATCCAGTA
The DNA here is from genome assembly GCF_000442215.2 of Lipotes vexillifer. Taxonomy (NCBI): domain Eukaryota; kingdom Metazoa; phylum Chordata; class Mammalia; order Artiodactyla; family Lipotidae; genus Lipotes; species Lipotes vexillifer. The sequence goes on along the minus strand of NW_006789324.1, from coordinate 2,201,497 downwards.
ACCTTGCTAAATAAATTCACTTAATTCTAATAGTGTGTAGATTCTTTTAGATTTTTACATATACATAGTTATGTTGTCTGGGAATAATGACCGCTTTATTGCTTCCTTTCCATTCTGTATACTTCCTTTTTTTTTTTTTTTTTTTTAACCTGATTGCCAGAAACTTCAGCACAGTGTTGATGGTGGGCACCTTTGTTTCTTCATGATCTTAGTGGAAAAGCATTCAATATTTCACCATTAATTCTGATGTTTGTTGTAAGCTTTTTTTAAACCTGACTTTTGTCAGATAAGAGTTTCCCATCTATTTCTAATATGCTAAGAGATTTTTAAAAATTATGAATATTGTTTTTCAAATGGCTTTTCTGCACTTATTGATGATTTTATAGTTTTTCTCCTTTAATCTGTTAATGTGGCAAATTACAATAATTTTTTTTGTTTAAAAAATGACAATTTTTTATTTTTGAGATAAACCAATTTTGTCAATTATATTAACCTTTTAATGTATTGCTGGAGTTGGTGTGCTAATGTTTAGTTTAGAATGTTTCTGTGTTCATAGGAGGTAGTGGCTTGGAATTTTCTTGTAATGTCTTGTCAGGTTTTGGTATCAACATTATGCTGATCTCATAAAATGCGTTGGGTAGTGTTCCTTCTTCTTTGTAAGAGTTTGTGTAAGAATAATGATATTTATTTTTTCAATGTTTGGATAAAGCCATATGGGCCTACACATTTCTTTGTGGAAGGGTATTTAATTATGGATTCAATAGATGTGGAACTACTCTTTAATAGATGTAAAACTACTATTCAGATTTTTATATCAGTTTTCATAAGTTTTGTTTTTCTAGGAACTTAGGTTTTGTTTAAACTTTCAGTATTATTGGTATAAAGTTGTTTTGATATACCCTTCTTATATCTTTAATGTCTCAAGGATTCCTGCATTCTACAGATATATTTTAAAAATGTCCCTTGGGCTTCCCTGGTGGCGCAGTGGTTGAGAGTCCGCCTGCGGATGCAGGGGACACGGGTTCGTGCCCCGGTCTGGGAAGATCCCACATGCCGCAGAGCGGCTGGGCCCGTGAGCCATGGCCGCTGAGCCTGCGCGTCCGGAGCCTGTGCTCCGCAACGGGAGAGGCCACAACAGTGAGAGGCCTGCGTACCACAAAAAAAAAAAAAAAAAAAAAAAAAAAAATGTCCCCTTTGTTCCTAGTATTGGTGATATATGCTTTGTCTTTTTGCTAGATTTTACTACGTTCATTAATCTTTTCAAAAAGATGTTTTGGCTTTGCTTATTTTCTCTATTCTATGTTTGTTTTCTATTGTTTCAGTTACTGTTGTTATCTTTATTATTTCCTTCTGCTTTGAGCTTTATCTGCTGTTCTTCCTAACTTCTTAAGATCGATACTTATTGATTTTATGTCACTGACTTGTCATTTTCTTTTCTAATGTATACATTTATGCCTAGCCGTTTTCTTTCAGAATATCTCGTCATATTGCAAGTGTTGATATGTTTTTGTTTTCTTCAGTTTAAAATATATTCTTGTTTTCATTGTAATTTCTTCTTTGACCCATGGGTCGTTTAGAAGTATATTCCTTAGTTTCTGAACATTTGTTGGTTTCCTTAGTTTCTAAACATTCCTTGATTTCTAAACATTTACCTTTTGTTTTTGATGTCTAGCTTAATTACAGTCTGATGGGAGAATATACTGAATGGTGAATTCTTTCAAATCTGTTCATTTTTGCTTTATGGCTCAGCATGTTACCAAGTTTGTTAAAATGGTATGCACTTGAAAGTGGATTCCGCCATTGTGGGTGCAGTGTTCTATGTATGTCCATTTTGTCAAGTTTGTTAAATCTGTTGTTTCAGATCATCTATATCCTTGCTGAATTTTTTTCTCTGCTTTTTTTTTCTAGTTACCAAGAGAGGTTAGTCTCTCGTGATTCTGAATTTTTCTGTTTTTCCTTTTAGTTCTATTAATTTTTACTTTTTATATTTTTATACTATTTTTAGCATACTCATATAGGATTGTTAGAGTTTACTGGTAGCTTGATCCCTTTATCAATATGTAATCCCTCTTTGTCTCTAGTAATGCTTCTTGCCTGAAGTTCTCTTTTTCCTTTATTAGTATTGTCGTGACAGCTTTCTTTTGCCTGTCATATCTTACTCCATTCTTTTATTTTCAAGTTTTCTGTGTTCTTATGTGTGTGTCTCTTATAAGTAACGTATAGTTGTTTTCTCGTCCTTGCTGTATTTTGGATGTTTTTAGTCTGTTTATATTTTTAATTTGTATTTCTTAATGACTAATGCTGTGGAGGATGTTTATGTGTGTACTGGCCATTCATGTATCTTCTTTTGTTAACTGTCTTTTTAGATATTTTACTCAGTTTTAAATTGAGTTGTCTTCTTATTTTTACATTGTAAGAGTTCTTTATACATATGCTGGATATAAGTCCTTTGTCAAATATTTGTGCAAATATTTTCTCTTATTCTGTGACTTGCTTTATTTTTTTATAGTGTGTTGTGAACAATAAAAGTTTAAAATTTTAATGAAATCTAATTTTTCTACTTTGTGTTTAATTTACTCTTTCTCTAGTTTTCTAATGTAGGTGCTTAGATCATTGGTTTTAGACTTTCTTCTTATTTAGAATAGCATTTAAAGCTCTAAATTTCCCACTCTGCATTGTTTTAGCTAGACACAGATTTTGATATGTTGTATTTTTATTTTCAGTTAAGTCAGAATATTTTCTAAAATTTCCATTGTGATTTCTTCTTTCATCCATGTGTTGTTCAGAAGTGAGTCATTTAATATCCAGGTATTTGGAGTTTGTCTAAATGTTTACTTCTAATTAATTATTTCATGGTCAGAGAATACACTCTGTGAGAATTTAATTTTTTCAACTCTGTTGGGACTTGTTTTATGGTGTATCATTTTTTTTTTTTTTTTTTTTTATGGTGTATCATTTGGTCTATTTTGGTGACTGTTCCATCACTTGAAACAATGTGTATTCAGTATTTGCTGAGTGTATACTCTAATCAGTTAAGTTACGGTAGTTTATAGAGTCATTCAAATCTTCTATATCTTCTGATTTTTTGTTTACTTGCTGTTGAGTAAGGGGTTTTGAAATCTTTAACTGTGACTGTGGATTTGTCTATTTTTTCTTTCAGTTCTGTTAGTTTCTGCTTCCTGAATTTTGAAGCTCTCTATTAGGTGCATACACATGTGGGATTATTTTATCCTCTTATTGAACTGGTTGATTATTGTGAAGTATTTTTTTATTTGTCTCTAGCAATACTCTGAAGTATTTTTTGTTTGGCATTAATTTTTTAAAATTTATTTTTTATTGAAGTATAGTTGAATTACAATGTTGTGTTAATTACTGCTGTACAGCAGTGACTCAGTTATACATATGTATGCATTCTTTTCCATATTCTTTTTTTTATTAATTTATTTATTTGGTTGTGCTGGCTCTTAGTTGTGACCTGCAGGCTCCTTATTTGCAGCACATGGGCTACTTAGTTGTGGCACGCGAACTCTTAGTTGTGGCATGCATGTGGGATCTGCTTCCCTGACCAGGGATCAAACCCAGGCCCCCTGTATTGGCAACGTGCAGTCTTAACCACTGCACCACCAGGGAAGTCCCTTATTTTTCACACTTTTTTCCATTATGGTTTATCACAGGATATTGAATATAGTTCCCTGTGCTACACAGTAGGACCCTGTTGTTTATCCATTCTGTATATACCGATTTGCATCTGCTAATTCCAAACTCACAATCCCTCTCTCACCTCCCTCCCCCTTGGCAACCACTAGTCTAATCTCTATGTCCCTTTTTCTGTTTCTGTTTCATAGATAGGTTTGTGTCACATTTTAGATTCCACATATAAGTGAAATCATATGGTATTTGTCTTTCTCTTTCTGACTTACTTCACTTAGTATGATAATCTCTAGTTGCATTCATGTTGCTGCAAATGGTATTATTTCATTCTGTTTTATGGCTGAGTACTATTCCGTTATATATATGTACCACATCTTCTTTATCCAGTCATCTGTCAATGGACATTTAGGTTGTTTCCATGTCTTGGCTATTGTGAATAGTGCTGCTATGAACATAGGGGTGCATGTATGTTTTTGAATTATAGTTTTGTCTGGATATATGCCCCAATCGAAAAATGCTTAGAAGACCTAAAGAGACATTTCTCCAAAGAAGACATACAGATGGCCAATAGGCACATGAAAAGATGCTCAACATTGCTAATTATTAGAGAAATACAAATCAAAACTAGAGTGAGGTACCACCTCACACTGGTCAGAATGGCCATCGTTAAAAAGTCTACAAATAATAAATGCTGGAGAGGGTGTGGAGAAAAAGGAACCCTCCTACACTGTTGGTGGGAATGTAAGTTGGTGCAGCCAGTGTGGAAAACAGTATTGAGGTTCCTCAGAAAACTAAAAATAGAATTACCATATGATTCAGCAATCCTACTACTGGGCATATATCCTGGAATTAATTTTGTTTGACATTATTTTGCTTGACATTAATATAGACCCTCCAGCTTTCTTAGGTGTTATTGTTCACTTGGAATATCTTTTTCTGCCCATTTGTTTTCAAACTATTTCAGTTTTTGTATTTAAAATGCATCTCTTACAGATGGCATAAACTAGGTTCTTGCTTTTTTATTGTTTGACAATCTATGCCTTTAGTTTGAAGTGTATAGTCCATTTATATTTAATGTAATTATTGATATGCTTGTATTTAGGTCTGCCATATTGCTATTTCTTTTATCTATTTTTTGGTTGCTCTGTTCCTCCTTTTATTCCTTCTTTGAGTTAATCATACTTTTTAGTATTCCATTCATTGGCTTTTTAGATATAACACTTTGCATTATTTTTAATGGTTCCTTGTGGGATTACAATATGTATCTTTAGCCTTTTGAAATCTACTTCAGGTTTTTTTTTATTTTTATACAACAGGTTCTTATTAGTCATCAATTTTATACACATCAGTGAATACATGTCAATCCCAATTGCCCAATTCATCACACCACCCGACCCCCTGTGGCTTTCCCCCCTTGGTGTCCATACATTTGTTCTCTACATCTGTGTCTCAATTTCTGCCCTGCAAACTGGTTCATCTGTACCATTTTTCTGGGTTCCACATATATGTGTTAATTTATGATATTTGTTTTTCTCTTTCTGACTTACTTCAGCCTGTATGACAGTCTCTAGATCCATCCACGTCTCAATAAATGACCCAATTTTGTTCCTTTTTATGGCTGAGTAATATTCCATTGTATATATGTACCACATCTTCTTTATGCATTCTTCTGTCGATGGGCATTTAGGTTGCTTCCATGACCTGGCTATTGTAAATAGTGCTGTAGTGAACATTGGGGTGCATGTGTCTTTTTGAGTGTGGTTTTCTCTAGGTATATGCCCAGTAGTGGGATTGCGGGATCATATGGTAATTCTATTTTTAGTTTTTTAAGGAACTTCCATACTGTTCTCCACAGTGGCTGTATCAGTTTACATTCCCACCAACATTCAAGAGGATTCCCTTTTCTCCACATCCTTTCCAGCATTTGTTGTATGTAGATATTCTGTTGAAGACCATTCTAACTGGTGTGAGGTTATACCTCATTGTAGTTTTGATTTGCATTTCTCTAATAATTAGTGATGTTGAGCAGCTTTTCATGTGATTATTGACCATCTGTATGTCTTCTTTGGAGAAATGTCTATTTAGGTCTTCTGCCCATTTTTGTATTGGGTTGTTTATTCTTTTAATATTGAGCTGCATGAGCTTTTTATATATTTTGGAGATTAATCCTTTGTCCGTTGATTCATTGGCAAATATTTTCTCCTATTCTGAGGGTTGTCTTTTCGTCTTGTTTATGGTTTCCTTTGCTGTGCAAAAGCTTTGAAGTTTCATTAGGTCCCATTCGTTTATTTTTATTTCTATTACTCTAGGAGGTGGATCAAAAAAGATCTTGCTGTAATTTATGTCAGAGTGTTCTTCCTTTGTTTTCCTCTAAGAGTTTTATAGTGTCCAGTCTGACATTTAGGTCCCTAATCCTTTTTGAGTTTATTTCTGTGTATGGTGTTAGGGAGTGTTCTAATTTCATTCTTTTACATGTAGCTGTCCAGTTTTCCCAGCACCACTTATTGAAGAGACTGTCTTTTCTACATTGTATATCCTTGCCTCCTTTGTCATAGATTAGTTGACCATAGGTGCGTGGGTTTACCTCTGGGCTTTCTATCTTGTTCCATTGATCTATGTTTCTGTTTTTGTGCCAGTACCGTATTGTCTTGATTCCTGTAGCTTTGTAGTATAGTCTGAAGTCAGGGAGTCTGATTCCTCCAGCTCCATTTTTTTTCCCTCAAGAATGCTTGGGCTATTTGGGGTCTTTTGTGTCTCCATACAAATTTTAAGAGTTTTTTGTTCTAGTTCCATTAAAAAATGCCATTGGTAATTTGATAGGGCTTGCATTGAATCTGTAGAATGCTTTGGATAGTATAGTCATTTTCACAATATTGATTTTTCCAATCCAAGAACATGGTATATCTCTCCATCTGTTGGTATCATCTTTAATTTCTTTCATCAGTGTCTTGTAGTTTTCTGCATACAGGTTTTTTGTCTCCCTAGGTAGGTTTATTCCTAGGTATTTTATTCTTTTTGTTGCAGTGGTAAATGGGAGTGTTTCCTTAATTTCTCTTTCACATGTTTCATCATTAGTGTATAGGAATGCACGAGATTTCTGTGCATTAATTTTGTATCCTGCAACTTTACCAAATTCATTGATTAGCTCTAGTAGTTTTCTGGTGGCATTTTTAGGATTATCTGTGTATAGTATCATGTCATCTGCAAACAGTGACCATTTTACTTCTTCTTTTCCAATTTGTATTCCTTTTATTTCTTTTTCTTCTCTGATTGCTGAGACTAAGACTTCCAAAACTGTGTTGAATAATAATGGTGAGAGGGGACATCCATGTCTTATTCCTGATCTTAGATGAAGTGCTTTCAGTTTTTCACCGTTGACAATGATGTTTGCTGTGGGTTTGTCATATATGGCCTTTATTATGTTGAGGTAGCTTCCCTCTATGCCCACTTTCTGGAGAGTTTTTATCATAAATGGGTGTTGAATTTTGTCAAAAGCTTTTTCTGAATCTACTGAGATGATCGTATGGTTTTTATTCTTCAGTTGTTAATATGGTGTATCACATTGATTGATTTGTGTATATTGAAGAATCCTTGCATCCTTGGGATAAATCCCACTTGATCATGGTATACGATCCTTTTGATGTGTTGTTAGATTCTGCTTGCTAGTATTTTGTTGAGGAGTTTTGCATCTATATTCATCAGTGATATTGGTCTGTAATTTTCCTTTTTTGTAGTATCTTTGTCTGGTTTTGGTATCAGGGTGATGGTGGCTTCATAGAATGGGTTTGGGAGTGTTCCTTCCTCTGCAGTTTTTTGGAAGAGTTTTAGAAGGATGGGTATTAGTTCTTCTGTAAATGTTTTATAGAATTCACCTGTGAAGCCATCTGGTCCTGGACTTTTGTTTGTTGGAAGATTTTTAATCACATTTTCAATTTCATTACTTGTGATTGATCTGTTCATATTTTCTATTTTTTCCTGGTTCAGTCTTGGAAGGTTATACCTTTCTAAATATTTGTCCGTATCTTCTAGTTTGCCCATTTTATTGGCATAGAGTTGCTTGTAGTAGTCTCTTAGGATGCTTTGTATTTCTGCGGTGTCTGTTGTAACTTTTCCTTTTTCATTTCTAATTTTATTGATTTGAGTCCTCTCCCTCTTTTTCTTGATGAGTCTGGCTAATGGTTTATCAATTTTTTTTATCTTATCAAGGAACCAGCTTTTAATTTTATTGATCTTTGCCACTGTTTTCTTTGTTTCTATTTCATTTTTTTCTGCTCTGATCTTTATGATTTCTTTCCTTCTGCTAACTTTGGGTTTTGTTTGCTCTTCTTTCTCTAGTTTCTTTAGGTGTAAGGTTAGGTTGTTTACTTGAGATTTTTCTTGTTTCTTGAGGTAGGCTTGTATTGCTATAAACTTCCCTCTTAGAACTGCTTTTGCTGCATCCCATAGGTTTTGGATCATCGTGTTTTCATTGTTATCTGTCTCTAGGTATTTTTTGATTTCCTCTTTGATTTCTTCAGTGATGTCTTGGTTATTTAGTAAAGTATTGTTTAGACTCCATGTGTTTGTGTTTTTTACATTTTTTCCCCTGTAATTGATTTCTAATCTCATAGCATTGTGGTCAGAAAAGATGCTTGATATGATTTCAATTTTCTTAAATTTACTGAGGTTTGATTTGTGACCGAAGATGTGATCTATCCTGGAGAATGTCTGTGCGCACTTGAGAAGAAAGTGTAATCTGCTGTTTTTGGATGGAATGTCCTATAAATATCAATTAAATCTCTGTGGTCTGTTGTGTCATTTAAAGCTACTGTTTCCGTATTTATTTTCACTTTGGATGATCTGTCTATTGGTGTAAGTGAGGTGTTAAAGTCCCCCACTCTTACTGGGTTACTGTCGATTTCCTCTTTTACAGCTGTTAGCAGTTGCTTTATGTATTGAGGTGCTCGTATGTTGGGTGCTTATATATTTATAATTGTTATATCTTCTTCTTGGATTGAACCCTTGATCATTATGTAGTGTCCTTGTCTCTTGTAACATTCTTTATTTTAAAGTCTATTTTATCTGATATGAATATTGCTACTCCTGCTTTCTTTTGATTTCCATTTGCATGGAATATCATTTTTCATCCCCTCATTTTCAGTCTGTATGTGTCCCTGGGTCTGAAGTGGGTCTCTTGTACACAGCATATATAGGGGTCTTATTTTTGTATCCATTCAGTGAGCCTGTGTCATTTGGTTGGTTCATTTAATCCGTTCACATTTAAGGTAATTGTCAGTATGTATGTTCCTGTGACTATTTTATTAATTGTTTTGGTTTGTTTTTGTAGGTCCTTTTCTTGTCTTGTGTTTCCCACTTAGCAAAGTTCCTTTTGCATTTGTTGTAGAGCTGGTTTGGTGGTGCTGAATTCTCTTAGCTTTTGCTTGTCTGTAAAGCTTTTGATTTCTCCAACGAATCTGAGTGAGATCCTTGTTGGGTAGAGTAATCTTGGTTGTAGGTTCTTCCCTTTCATCACTTTAAGTATATCATGCCACTCCCTTCTGGCTTGTAGAGTTTCTGCTGAGAAATCAGATGTTAACCTTATGGGAGTTCCCTTGTATGTTATTTGTCGTTTTTCCCTTGCTGCTTTCAATAATTTTTCTTTGTCTTTAATTTTTGCCAATTTGATTGCTATGTGTCCCGGCGTGTTTCACCTAGGGTTTATCCTGTATGGGGCTCGCTGCGCTTCCTGTACTTGGGTGGCTATTTCCTTTCCCATGTTACGGAAGTTTTCAACAATAATCTCTTCAAATATTTTCTCAGATCCTTTTTCTCTCTCTTCTCCTTCTGGGACCCCTATAATGCGAATGTTGTTGCATTTAGTGTTGTCCCAGAGGTCTCTTAGGCTGTCTTCATTTCTTTTTTTTTTTTTTTTTTTTTTTTTTTCTTTTTTTCTTCCCTTCTGCTGACTTTGGGTTGTTATTTTTTGTTGTTCTTCTTTCTCTAATTGCTTTAGGTGCAAGTTTAGATTGTTTATTTGAGATGTTTCCTGTTTCTTCAGGTAGGATTGTATTTCTCCCGCGTCTCCTGCATCGGCAGGCGGACTCTCAAGCACTGCGCCACCAGGGAAGCCCTGTCTTCATTTCTTTTCATTCATTTTTCTTTATTCTGTTCCGCAGCAGTGAATTCCACCATTCTGTCTTCCAGGTCATTTATCCCTTCTTCTGCCTCAGTTATTCTGCTATTGATTCCTTCTAGTGTAGTTTTCATTTCAGTTATTGTATTGTTTATCTCTGTTTGTTTTTTCTTTAATTCTTCTTGGTCTTTGTTAAACATTTTTTGCATTTTCTTGATCTTTGTCTCCGTTCTTTTTCCGAGGTCCTGGATCATCTTCACTATCATTATTCTGAATTCTTTTTCAGAAAGGTTGCCTATCTCCACTTCATTTAGTTGATTTTCTGGGGTTTTATCTTGTTCCTTCATCTGGTACATAGCCATCTACCTTTTCATCTTGTCTGTCTTTCTGTGAATGTGGTTTTTGTTCCACAGGCTGCGGGATTGTAGTTCTTCTTGCTTCTGCTGTCTGCCCTCTCTCTACTTCACGTTGATAGTGAGTAATTTCTGGCAAAATGTGCAAACTTTGCAATAGTGTATTTGTCAGTCATCATGTAGTTAAGTCAAGATGGAGTTCACCCTTCATTTTGTTTTCTTGATTCTGAGGATTTCCTCCTAATTTCCATTTGTGCTACTCGCTTCCAGTTTTATTTATTTGTTTATTTTTTTTGTGGTAAGTGGACCTCTCACTGCTGTGGCCTCTCCTGTTGCAGAGCACAGGCTCCGGACGCACAGGCTCAGCAGCCATGGCTCACAGGCCCAGCCGCTCTGCGGCATGTGGGATCCTCCCGGACTGGGGAGCGAACCCGTGTACCCTGCATCGTCAGGCGGACTCTCAACCACTGTGCCACCAGGGAAGCCCTCGCTTCCAGTTTTGTTAATGACTTGAAGCCCATAAGCCTTCAACTTTTTGTCATCCTGATTGCTCATGGTTGAGGAGTGCACTGAGTTTAAAAAAAAAAGGAAAGAAAGATAAAAGGCAGCAGACTTACGGATTTTGCCCCCACAGTTTTATTTTTCAAGAGTCCCTTTGTGTCTGGTCTTTGCTTGCTTTTCTACAACTCCCACCCACCCTCCTTGTATCTCCCTGCCTTAAATGTAGTTTAGATGCCAGTCCGGGATTTGGGTGGAGTTGACACAGAGTTTCTCATTCCTTTTGTAGTGCCCTCATTGTCAGAATTCCCTCTTTAGGTTTCTCACTTCTTTAACATCCCTGAACTATGATCTCTGGCACTTTGGCTGATGAGCCTGTTCCCATTTTCTGTAGCTTTGTCAGTGGAAGCTGGGCAACACCTTCAGGCCAGAAAGCAAGAATTCTTGTCTTATCTCTTCTGTTGAAGTTTTTCAAGATTAAATTCTCTTCTGGTTTCTGTTTTTGTACAGTTTCCATTATCTTTAAATAGTTATTTTAAATCACGTTTTTATAATTGTTATCTGCTGGAAGGTTCACATGTTTGCTTCCCTTTTCTTGCGTTAGTCAAAATTTCACCCTTCCGGGCTTCCCTGGTGGCGCAGTGATTGAGAGTCCGCCTGCCGATGCAGGGGACACGGGTTCGTGCCCTGGTCTGGGAGGATCCCACATGCCGCGGAGCGGCTGGGCCCGTGAGCCATGGCCGCTGAGCCTGTGCTCCGCAATGGGAGAGGCCACAATAGTGAGAGGCCCGCGTACGGAAAAAAAAAAAAAAAAAAATTTCACCCTTCCTAAAATAATATTTTTGCAGGGCATAAAATTTTTAATTTGCAGTTATTTTCTTAGAGTATGTTAATGATGACATTTTGATTTTCTCTAGCTTATTGTTCCTGTTCAGGTTTCAGCTGTCAGTCTTTTTTTTGTTCCTTTGAAGGCAGTGGGTCTCTTTTTCCATGACTGCTAAAATTCTCTGTCTTTGCTTTTTTATAGTTTGTGTGTCTAGGTGTGCTTTTCTTTGTATTTATTGTGCTTGCTGTGGCTTATAATGTTTCACTAGTTTGGGAAATTCTCAGGCATTATTTTTTAACATATTGTTTTTGCAATATTTTTCTCTTTTCCCCTGTAGCTTTGGGATTTTTATACTTTCATTTGTCTCTTGAATTTTTTTTTTTAAATTTTCTGTCCTTATCTCTCTACATTTCAGAATGTATGTTTTCCACTCCTGTCTTGTGGTTCACTGATCTTATTTTCAGCTGTGTTCATTCTGCCATTAAACTCATTTTTGAGTTTTAAATTTCAGTTATATTTTCCCATCTAGAGTTTTAATTTGATTCTCTTTTATAAATTTCAGTTATCTGGTAAAAGTCTCCATTTTGTCATAATTTTCTTTATATTTTCTTGAATGTGTTAATCACAGTTTTCTTTAAACATTCAAGTTTGTTAACTTATTTTTATTATCTCTGAATCTGTTTCTGTTGTGTGTTTTTGCCTTTGGTCTTGTTCTTGTTATGCTTGCTTATTTTTTTTTAATTATGACTTTAAGTCTTTTTTTAATGAAGTATATTTATGGAATATATGTATTCTTTTTCAAATTCTTTTCCATTATAAGTTATTACAAGATACTGAGTATAGTTCCCTGTGCTATACAGTAGATCCTTGTTGCTTATCTATTATATGTATAGTAATGTGTGTCTGTTAATCCCAAATCCCTAATTTATCCCTCCCCCTCCCCTTTGGTAACCATAAGTTTGTGTCTGTGAGTCTGTTTCTGTTTTGTAAATAAGTTCATTTGTATCATTTTTTTAGATTCCATATATAAGTGATATCCTATGATGTTTGTCTTTTCTTGGTCTGACTTCACTGAGTATGATAAACTATAGGTCCATCCATGTTGCTGCAAATGGCATTATTTCATTCTTTTTTATGGCTGAGTAATATTCGTGTGTGTGTGTGTGTGTGTGTGTGTGTGTGTGTGTGTATGTATGTGTATACCCCACATCTTCTTTATCCATTCATCTGCTGGTGGGCATTTAGGTTGCTTCCATGTCTTGGCTATTGTAAATAGTGCTGCTATGAACATTAGGGTGCATGTATCTTTTCGAATTATAGTTATCTCTGGATATATGCCCAGGAGTGGGATTGTTGAATCATATAGTAACTCTATTTTTAGTTTTAAAGGAACCTCCGTACTGTTCTCCATAGTGACTGCACCACTTTACATTCCCACCAACAGTGTAGGAGGGTTCCCTTTTCTCCATACCCTCTCCAGCATTTATTATTTGTGGAATTTTTGATGATGGACATTCTGACCAGTGTGAGGTGGTACCTTATTGTGGTTTTGATTTGCATTTCTCTAATAATTAGCAATGTTGAGAGTCTTTTCATTTTGGCCATCTATACGTCTTCTTTGGAGAAATGTCTGTTTAGATCTTCTGCCCATTTTTTGGTTGGGTGTGTGTTTTTTTGATATTGAGCTGTATAAGCTGTTTGTGTATTTTGGAAATTAATGCTTGCTTATTTTTTATTAAATACTGGGCATTGTCTAGCAAAGCCTATTGAAGGCTTGGAGTATATACTGAGTTCCTTCTCTGTAGTGGTTCCTGAACTTCAGTTTTTGTTCTCATGGCACCATAAGACTGTTGAAATCTTTACTCAGTTTTTCATCTACTTTTTGTTTTAAAAAGTGCCCTGTGCAGCTACTTTGGTGAACTAGCATCAAGTGTTGTCTCTGTCTCCATACTTTCAAATATTGACTTCTCAAATTTGGCTGCCTTGTCAATCTTGACTTCTAAATTTTGGCTCTCTAACCCTGATAGACAGTCAAAAGCTCTTAGTCACCTCCTTCTGCTTCTGCTTGGATTTCATTTGATTTCTGCTTGTATTCTCAGTTTCTTGCTCTTCACTGCTTAAAATTAAATAGATTTGCTGGATGGCATTGTGAAACAGAAGATCAGACTCACCTCAGTGAGTTTTCCTTCTTTCTGGGATTTTGTCTTTTCTAGTCTTGGTTGACTTGATAGCTCTTCAATACCTTTGAACAAATATTATTTATATTTTATCCAGATTTTCTAATCTTTTCTGACAGGAACGTCAGTCTGCTATAATAAGCTACTTGACTCCATCACTGTTAGGAGAGGAAGTCCCTAACTTAGTCTTTTGAATAGCTACCTAATATTCTGTAATTTGGATAACTCATTTAATTAGGTATCTGTTAATGAACTTTTGGGTTATTTATTGGTCTTTTTTTTTTGGTTGTTGTTTTATTGCAGATAATTCTGAAATCATCAACCTTATACACATATTCTTCTGCTCCTTGGGCTTTAATAGCTATAGGGTGGGATTACTGGCATTTCAATTTTTATTTTAAAAGATACTCCCAATTATTTCAAAATGTTAATAGCAAATCTTACCAGTGACAACTCAGGATGCCTTTTTTAAATACCCACTTCAATACGGTCTTCAATCTCTTTTTGTTAATTTGGACAAAAAATGAAATCTCATTGCTTTTAAGACTTAAATTTTCTTGCTTAGCAGTCAGGTTGAACATAATGCTTCATTTTCATTGGCTCCTTTATTTCTTCTTTTGCAGATGGCCTTTTATTATGTTTTGATTAGTAGATTTTAAAAATACATATTCTAGGCTCCCCGTTGGCAGTTCTGATTCAGTAGCTAGATGATGAAGGTCTGAATCTGAAAATGTTTAGGAGCTGCCAAGTGATTCTGATATCCAGGCAGATTTGGAAATTACAACTTTGAGTAATCAAATGCCAGTTTTGTGTTTTGAGGTGACTTGGTAAGTTAAATTTCCTGTTTTATTAAAAAAAAGAGGAATGAAATTAGAGAAGTTACTAAAGAAATATTGATATTCCTTTGATTATTTATAAATGCAAGCCATATATTTTTTTAAAAGTATATCTTGATAGATGGAACTATGATCTTATGTTCTAAAGCACACTAAATATTGTGTTATGGACTAGTGACCTTTTGGTATTATGGTTTATTTAGTTCAAAGGAGAATATGATATTGCTACAGATGTAAAGTCATGAATATATAGTGATAGATAACATCTTTGTTATGGAGCACTTAGGATATAAAATTGCAATCTCTGAATACAAGTATTTCTTTCCTGCCAAGGGGAGAAATAGTATGAAAACCTCAAATATTATATTTATACTATCGCTTACTCTGTCACCTTTTTAGATAATAACACCGTCATCTGCCATTTAATACTTACTATGTTCCAGTACTTTGCTTAGTATTTTATATGCATTGCCTAATTTAAGCCTTACAGTAACTCCATGAAGTAGTTATCATTACCTCTATTGTATAGATAAAGGAACTGAAGCCCAGATATGTTACTTTCTTGTTCTCAGGTACAAAATGGTAAAGCCATGATTCAAACTTGAGTGTGTTTGATTTCAAAATCCATGCTCCAGTTTGCTATCCCTCTACCACAGTTACACTTCTCAGGGTCTGCTTGTCTACCTGTATGTTGTTGTATCCCATGCTTACTTTGCCACTTTTATCATGTTCTTCTCCTTAGTAGGATTTGGTACTATTAACTGTACTCCCCTTTAAAAAATATATGTATCTATTTGTGTAGCCCACATTTCATTATAGCATAGAAAGTAATTTAGTGTTATAAACTCATAATGGGAAATAACAGCCTTCACTGCCCCCTGCCTTATACCCCAGAGGTGAAAATCACCTTAACTTCTTTTTGCTATTTACCTCTGTATTTTTACATAATGAGTTTATTTTGTAATTTCTTGACTCATTAAGTTTAGACATTATTAGTTTCTTGTTATAAAAGATTTAGTCTGATTGTTTTCTTACTATTGACTTTAGAGTGTTCTTTACATATTCTGGTTACAGTCATTTGTTGGATATGTGATTTGAAAATTGTTTTTCTTCATCTGCAGGTCATCTTTTCTTAACGGATTTTTTTTTTTTTTTGTAGAGCAAGCATTTTTAATTTTGATGAAATCCAGTTTAAGGAATCTCCAAGTAAACTCCACACCAGTTTCTGGGGCAAGCTCTTTCTGACAGCTTGCCCCACAAACTCCTGCAACTTCTGCAGCTTTAAACTCCTATCTTCTAATACCTTAGCTCAGTCAAGCTCGCCATTCTCTGCTTGGGTTCTACCTCCCTATGGTGTGGTCAGGAAACTGCCCCCAGGCAGAGAACAGGGGTAAATCTTGGAATCACTCATGTTTTTCTCTTCTCTCAAGGATCATAGTCTTGTCCTGCCTGTTGTCTATTACTTGAAAACGTGTGCCTTTTAGATTCATTCCATTTTATAGTTATTCATTTTGGGAGGACAGGTCCAGTACTAGTTACTTTGGTGGATGGAAGTGTAAATCCCCAAATTTGTGATTCATGATTTTCTGTCCATATTTTATAAGAAGGCATTAAACTTTTCAGAAGCTCTGTATGCAAAAGTTGGGGTAGTGGACTTCACTGTAAGGTTATAGCTCTTTCTTTGGGAATTTCCATATGGAATTTATATATATATATATATATATATATATATATATATATATATATATATATGTATTTTTTCTCTGTGTCTATTCATGTGTT
>NW_006789324.1:2158608-2185158 GCF_000442215.2 Lipotes vexillifer | reverse complement strand
CTTCTCTCCTGGATGCCAAGTACTGAACCGTTCTGGAGTTCCTGCGGCATGAGGCTGTCGGTCAGCTGCCGTGGAAGCAATAATAGCCTAGTGATAATGAGTGAGCTCTGGGGCCAGAATTCCTAAGCTTGAGAGTCTGCTTTGCCAGAGGCAGTACTAGCTCTGTGATCTTGGGCAAGTTATCTTTCCCTTCTGTACTTCAGTTTTCCTTATCAGTATGAAAGGAACAATAATAGGACCTATATCACAGAGTTAATACAGTTAAGGTCCTAAGAGCGTGAATCTTCTAATTATTTATATTCAAATGTCTGCTGTTATTTCTTCTTTCTATTTCACAAGTATCTCAACCCTGACATATTCAATGTTAAATCCTTGATTTCTCCTCACACCTATTTCTCTTCTAGTCTTCCTTTCCCCCAGATTATACCACCTTCTATTCAGTTGCTTTTGGAAAAAATCTGGAGTCCTCCTTAGTACTTCCCTCTTCTTTATCATTTGCATATAATCTTTCACCAAGTCCTGGTTGTTCTCTCTATAAAGTGTATCTTACTATGTTTCCATTTCCACTGTCAGCATCTGCACAGCCTCCTTATAGCTTTCGTTGACTCCAGTCATACTCAACCTGCATTCTGTTCTCCCCCATGCCACAAATAAGAGGCAGGTTCAGTGAGCTAGGATGCTCACTTTCTCAAGGTAAGACTTAGATGGTCATTGGCCAGCATTTCCACCAGATTCTTCAGTTTCTGGGCTGAATAACCCCCTACTTCTGACTGGCACATTCTCTTTCCTATTTGTTAATACAAGCAATTAGAAGACAGATCTTTGAGGCCCAGATGTCACTCTCTTTAAGTGATGTACATAGCTTTTCTCTGACCTATTGGGTTAATTTTCATTTATTAGATCAACATATTTAGTGTGTACCTATCATTTACTACAATGTAGGGATACACAATAGTTACACAAGTGGTAATTAGCCTAGTGAAGATGTTGATGGGTGTGTTTTTGGCATGGCAGGCAGCATGTTCAAAGGCAACAGAAATGATGGTCTAGTCCAGGGGTTGAAAATTCTGTATGGTTAAAATGTAGGTAGTATTCAAGAGCACCAGTGTCAAGAGATAAAACTGAAAAGTAGGTAGAGACTTCTCGTTAGCAATTTTAGGATTTTATGCCTTATCCAGCATGGCGGTCAGGACCTTGGACTCAAGAGTCCAAGACTCTTAGACTCAAGAGTCAGACCTGTGGTTTGAACTCTTGTCTCCTCGACATGAGTAGGTAAATCCTTTAACCTCCTCAAGTCTATTTTCTACTCTGAAAAATAGCAATAATGATCACATTTACCTCAAAGGTTAATTTGAACATCCTGAATTTGATTCTTATTTGTGGCTTGTGTCCTCTTTTTGGACACTGATGCATCAGACTCCTTTGACTTCTTGCCATTTAATATTCAGATCACATAATTCTCTTATTCCCAATTCTATCCTTATTAGGCAACCTTCTGATTATAGTCTGGCTTCCTTTGTACCATGCCTACGAGGGAGAGAACATGCTGACTTGAGGACACAAATGCCCTGTGCCCTTGTAGTTTGGGCAGTTATAGTTACTGCTGTAAACTAGTAAGTTGGCATTCTTATTTTATGTCAATCTTGTGAGCTTGATTAATGGGAACTGTTCCTGAGAGATGGACCTACCTATTGGTGATGTGCTGTCCCACTGGTTTATGAGATTTTAAGGCCAAGAGCTAAACAATATGGAAAATTCATTAAAATCAAGTTACTCTGAGGCCTCTTTCAAAATATACAGCTTGCCTCCTCTAGAGATACTCTGTATCTGCTCTGCTGTTGGCTGTGAGTTTATTTTGTATCTTTACATTTTTATAGTTGTAGTTTTAAATTTTCATTTATGAGATATTTTATCATTACATAAATAATCAGAATGAAAAACATAGTTATAAAAACTGGTAGGACTGAGGTGTCCCAAGTGCAGAATAACAGCTAGCTGTCCAGTTGTCAGCTGACAGAAAGGTGTCCCGTGAAGTATTTGATTTTGTTGTGTGTGTATTCATTTGTCACTGTAAAGAGAATTTGACACTTTACAGTCATTTACAGAAATGACTTTTGTTTATTTGATTTCACAGAAAACTATAATTTTGAATATCTATTTCTTAAAGATGAGAAAGAAAACTAATTTTCTTTTAGTGGTCCTATGCTAGAGGACAGCCTCTTAGGGCACTGTATATGATTGTTATTGATTGTCACAGTGACTGGGAGGTAGGATTACTGGTGTTTAATGGGCATCGAGGGGGCAGGGATATTAAATATACTATGGTGGCCTGGAGAGCTCTCCAGAGAGAGGAGTCCAGCTCCAAAAGCTTGTAAGTGCCCCTCTTGAGATACATAGCTGGGTTATTTCTTCAAGTAACCTGAATAACTATGCAGGTAGCACCATCTAGTGAGAGAAATAGGTAATAAGCAAAATCTACTTTCATCGTAGGAATAAGAGAAAATTGAAAATTCTAAAGTTTCTGTAAAATAATAGGTTATAGAATCACAGACTTTTAGAGCAGTAAGGAAAATTGGAGATCATCTGATCCACCTTCTCCTTTTACAGATTAGGAAATTAGGTTCCAAAGAGTTGCAGTGATTTGTCTGATAACATACAGCTAGTTAGTAGCAAAAGCCAGAGCTAGAATTCAGGTCTCCGAGTTTTCCAGGTTAGTAATCTGAGCCTTCTTCATAGCAAACTATCTTTGTGTTCTATTTGGGTTAATATCTTAGGTTCTTTTTCAGTGATTCATTTAAGAAAGAAAAAATAATAAATGAGAACATTTCACTTACTAGGTGTGTTATGAAGTAAACTTTCATAATGCAAATATTATGCATTACATCTCATTTTGAACCTAATTGTTCCACCTAGAGAAATGAGACAAGCTTTTGTGTTTAATTTTTTTAGTTGCTATGATTTCAGCACTAGTATTAAATCTTATGATAAAACTTCAGGATAGAGAAAAAAATAAATACATGAAATGTATTAAAATTATGTTGACAATGAACTGACATGTTGGAAATCAAAAATGCAGAAAATTTAAAAATGAAATGAAATATAAAATAATGGCAGTCTCATTTTTCCTCTTTGTTAGGGTACATAAAATAGTTTTGATAAGTCAAAGTTTTTTCTTTCTTTTTAAATAAGAGAGATTGGCATATATTGAGGATGGTTTAGCTGTAACCATCCCAAGACTATATCACATTTAGTTGGAAAAGAGCTTTTTAAAATTATTGACTAGAAAAATATTGTTTAGACAAGAAGTGGGTTATTAAGTAAAGTGAGCATTAACAGGCAATGTCATCTATCAGCAGTATTGGGAAAATGAACCTGTTAAAGTGAGAGACTGAAATAAACTAGTTCCCTGGTAGATGATGAGGACAGTGATAACAGTAGTGCTGATAACACTGATGATGATTTTGGCAACAATGATAATAGTTATCATTTCTTTATGTGCTGCACATGTTCTGAGTGTTTTAAATGTGCTAACTTTTCTAATCTTCATAGCAGCCCTGTGAAGTATAGGTTCGTTTTTACGTATGAAACTGCGGGATAGAGAAAGCAAGTAACTTGTCAAAGGGCTCACATATAGTAAAGTTTTCCCCTTCTATTTCTGAAATGGAACTTTTTATCATACTTTAACCTGCTAGGAACAATTTTGGCCATCTGCAGT
The DNA here is from genome assembly GCF_000442215.2 of Lipotes vexillifer. Lineage (NCBI taxonomy): Eukaryota > Metazoa > Chordata > Mammalia > Artiodactyla > Lipotidae > Lipotes > Lipotes vexillifer. Next base: position 2,181,443 of record NW_006789324.1, on the reverse strand, counting down.
ATTGCCCCTAAGATGACCATTTCTATATCTGTTTTAGTTCCTTTAAGTCTAATTTTAAAATAGCCTCAGAGTATTCTTCTACATCTAGGAGTCCAGTTACCCTTCTCCCACAGTCCTTTGTAGTATTATTTCAGATGGCTATTTTATTTACCACATGTCTACATGGAATAGAGGAGAGAATGCCAGAATGACTGGGACAAGTGTAGGGTGTTAATGCCATTCCAAAAAAAATTCAGAGCTGCTAGTGTCAGAATTTACCTCTTGGAGAGGATGATGGCTGACAGGAGTTTGGTTGGAGAGTCTAGGTGAATAGAGAGAGCACAATTCAGAGACACTTTTCTTCTTTGTACTTCTAATGAAAATTTTGGCTACAGGTAGGGTGTACTACGTCTAGGTCTAATCATATATTTCTCTCTAATATTGTTTTGACCTTGGGAAGTGTTCAGATTATAAGAATAGCTCTTATACTATTGTACTCTTATGAATATGAGTTTTTAGTTAAATAGTAGCAACTTGTCAATTAATATATCCCCTAATGCACATTCTTGCATATTGATATTATAGGCTAAATAAACTAAATCCTTCTTTAGTTGTAAATTCATGACATCATCACTTATGATCGTATTGAGGATCCTGCAATAACCATAGGCCTGTGGTTGCTCACCAGGGGAAAAGAAGAGTAAAAATAGTGTCTACTATGTTCTAGATTCTGGGCTTGGTACTTTACAAGAGTTACCACATTTAATCCCAATGATCCACTGCTTTAATTTCATTTTTACAGATAAATTTGAGACTCCTACAGACTAAATTATTGGCCCAAGTTCACACACTCTGGAATCGGTCTCCTTGGGTTCAAATTGTAGCTCTGTCACTTACTGGCTGTGTTACCTTAGCAAATTATTTGACCTCTGTAGGCCTTGGTTTCTTTGATCTATAAAATGAGCATAATTACAGGATTTACTGCATGAGGTTGTTATGATTAAATGAGTTAATATAATGAATTAATATCTGTAACATAGTATCTTGTAAGTGATTATTATTTAAATAAAATAAATAACTGGTATTTTGAACCCAGTCTTTCTGGTTCTAACACCCAGTCTCTTCCCATTACCCCAGCATAATGTCTCAAAAAGTATTCCAGGACCAGTGTATTTTACTAAAACATATTTTATGTTTCCTTTGAACAGCTGTGGCCATTACTGGGTCTCTTTTAAAAAGGAATGTTGTCTAGAAAGTCTCATTCTTTCTATCTTTATGTACTTACAAACACTTGATAAACACAAATTCCTTACTTTGCCATAATTTTTTTTTTTTTTTTTTTTTTCTTGCGTTATGCGGGCCTCTCACTGTTGCGGCCTCTCCCATTTGCGGAGCACAGGCTCCGGACGCGCAGGCCCAGCGGCCATGGCTCACGGGCCCAGCCGCTCCGCGGCACGTGGGATCCTCCCGAAACGGGGCACGAACCCGCGTCTCCTGCATCGGCAGGCGGACTCTCAAGCACTGCGCCACCAGGGAAGCCCCACTTTGCCATAATTTTTACTGAGGCAAGCGAGTTATGCTTGTGATGGGCTAAGTATTTATTTTAAAAATATTTGTATTGTGATCTATAATTATCACTTCTTTTTCTTTTTTTTATTGTGGTAAGAACATTTAACATGAGCTCTACCCTCCTAACAAATTTTTAAGTATATAATACATTACTGTTAACTATAGCCATGATGTTGTACAGCAGATCTGTAGAATTTATTTATCTTGCATAAGTGAAAATTTATGCCTGTTGAATAGCAACTTCCCATTTCTCCTTACCCCTAGCTCCTGGCAACCACCATCTACCCTCTGCTTCTGTGAGTTTGACTGTTTTAAATACCTCATTCATATAAGTAGAATTATATAGTATTTGTCCTTCTGTGACTGGTTTATTTCACTTATTGTTTTTTTTTTAATTTTATTTTTAATACAGCAGGTTCTTATTAGTTATCTACTTTATACATATTAATGTATATATATGTCAATCCCAATCTTGCAATTCATCCCCCCACCCCCCTCTATCCCCCATGCTTTCCCGCCTTGGTGTCCATACGTTTGTTCTCTACATCTTTGTCTCTATTTCTGCCCTGCAAACCGGTTCATCTGTACCATTTTTCTAGGTTCCACATGTTAATACATGATATTTGTTTTTCTCTTTCTGACTAACTTCACTCTGTATGACAGTCTCTAGATCCATCCATGTCTCTACAAATGACCCAACTTCATTCCTTTTTATGGCTGAGTAATATTCCATTATATATGTGTGCCAAATCTTCTTTATCCATTCATCTGTTGATGGACACTTCGGTTGCTTCCATGTCCTGGCTATTGTAAATAGAGCTGCAATGAACATTTTGGTACATGACTCTTTTTGAATTATGGTTTTCTCAGGGTATATGCCCAGTAGTGGGATTGCTGGGTCAAATGGTAGTTCTATTTTAGTTTTTTAAGGAACCTCCATACTGTTCTCCACAGTGGCTGTATCAATTTACATTCCCACCAACAGTGCAAGAGGGTTCCCTTTTCTCCACACCGTCTGCAGCATTTATTGTTTGTAGATTTTTTGATGATGGCCATTCTGAACAGTGTGAGATGGTATCTCATTGTAGTTTTGATTTGCATTTCTCTAATGATTAATGATGTTGAGCATTCTTTCATGTGTCTGTTGGGATCATATGGTTTTTATTCTCCAATTTGTTGATGTGGTGTATCACATTGATTGATGTGTGGATATTGAAAAATCCTTGCATCCCTGGGATAAATCCCACTTGATCATGGTGTATGTTACTTTTAATGTATTGTTGGGTTCAGTTTGCTAGTATTCTGTTGAGGATTTTTATGTCTATGTTCATCAGTGATATTCGTCTGTAATTTTCTTTCTTTGTGATATCTTTGGTTTTGGTATCAGGGTGTGGTGGCCTCGTAGAATGAGCTTGGGAGTGCTCCTCCCTCTGCAATTTTTTGGAAGAATTTGAGAAGGATAGGTGTTAGCTCTTCTGTAAATGGTTGATAGAATTCACCTGTGAAGCCATCTGGTCCTGCACTTTCGTTTGTTGGAAGATCTTTAATTACAGTTTCAATTTCATTACTTGTGATTGGTCTGTTTATATTTTCTAATTCTTCCTGGTTCAGTCTTGGGAAAGTTGTACCTTTCCAAGAATTGATCCATTTCTTCCAGGTTGTCCATTTTATTGGCACATAGTTGCTTGTACTAGTCTCTTATGATCCCTTGTATTTCTGCGGTCAGTTGTAAATTTCTCCTTTTTCATTTGTAATTTTATTGATTTGAGTCCTCTCCCTTTTTTTCTTGATGAGTCTGGCTAAAGGTTTATCAATTTTGTTTATCTTTTCAAAGAACCAGTTCTTAGTTTCATTGATCTTTTCCTTTTTTTTTTTTTTAGTCTATTTATTTCTGCTCTGATGTTTATGATTTCTTCCCTTCTACTAACTTTGGTTTTTTTTTTTTTTTAGAATTCAAATTTATTTATTTATTTAACATTTGACAGTCTTTTTTTTTCAAACAGAAAGTCACAAAAATTATAATCATCCTCTTCAGTTTACTCAATCCTATGTAATTAATTTTTTTTTCATCTTGATCTTTTGTTAGCACTTTTATGAATTCATCAGTTTTCCATTAACTTTGGGTTTTGTTTATTCTTCTTTCTCTAGTTTCTTTAGGTGTAAGGTTACATTGTTTATTTGAGACTTTTCTTGTTTCCTGAGGTAAGAGTGTATCACTATAAACTTCCCTTTTAGAGCTGCTTTTGCTGTGTCCCATAGGTTTTGGATCATCGTGTTTTCATTTTCATTTGTCTCCAGGTATTTTTTTATTTCCTCTTTGATTTCTTCAGTTATCCATTGGTTGTTTAGTAGCATATTATTTAGCCTCCACTAAACAATATACTTTTAAACAACCAATGAATTCAAAGAAGAAATCACAAGGGAAGTTAATAAATACTAGAGATGAATGAAAATGAAAACATAATATACCAAAAATTATAGGACACAGTAAAAGCAGTAGGAAGGGTGACTAGTAATTAGATTGAGAATCAGTAATCAAAATCTTCCAGCAGAGCAAAGTCCTGGATCTGACAGCATCACCAGTGAATTCTACCAAGCATTTAAAGAAGAATTAATACCAGTCCTTCTCAAACTTTCCCATAAGACTGAAGAGGAGGGAACACTTCCTAACTCATTCTGTGAAACCAGTATAATTCTAATACCAAATCCAGACAAAGACACTACAAGAAAAGAAAGCTACTGACCAATATCCCTTAAGAACATTGATGTAAAAACTCTCAACAAAATACTAGCAAATATAATTCAGCAGCCTATTAAAAGGATTATACACCATGGCCAAATAAGATTTATCCCTGGAATGAAAGAATGGTTCAACATATAAAAATTAATCCAAGTGATATGCTGTATCAACAAAATGAAGGAAGAAAGCCACATGATTTTCTTAATTGATACAGAAAAAGCATTTGGCAAAATTCAACACCCTTTCATGGTAAGGAACAGCAACAAAATAGAGGTAAGAATAAAACTCCATCATTGCAATAAAACCCATATATGAAAAGCCCACAGCAGCAAAGACTGAAAGCTTTTCCTTTAAGATAGTGAACAAGGCAAGGATGTGCACTTTCACTTCTATTCAACAAAGTACTGGAAGTTTCTAGTCAGCAAGAAAAAGAAATAAAAAGCATCCACATTTTAAAAGAAGAAGTAAAATTATCTCTGTTTGGAGATGATATGATCATGTATGTAGAAAATCCTAAAGACTCTACAAAAAAAGTTGTTTAATAAACGAATTTAGCAACGTAGCGGAATAAAGTCAGCACACAAAAATCAGTTGTATTTCTGTACATGAACAGTGAACAATCTGAAAAGGGAACTACAAAAATAATTCCATTTACAGTAGCGTCCACAAGAATAAAAGACTTGGGAATTAACCAAGGAGGTGACAGGCTCGTACGGTGAAAACTACAAAACATTTCTGAAACAACTTACAGAAGACATAAATGAATGGAAAAACATCCTGTGTTTATGGATTGTAAACTTAATATTGTTAAAATGTCAGTACCCAAAACAATCTACAAATTCAATGTAATCCCTATCAAAATTCCAATGACTTCTTTTTTGCAGAAATAGCAAAACCCATCCTAAAGTTCATATGCAATCTTAAGGGACCTGAATAGCCAAAACAATCTTTTTCAAAGAACAAAACTTAGAAGGTTCACAAGTCCTGATTTCAAAACTAACTACAAATTTGCAGTAATCAAAACAATGTGGTATTAGCATGAAAGGCATATAGGCTAATAGAATAGAATAGGTTAGCCCAGAAATAAACCGTCACACATATGGTCAAATCATTTTTTTGTCGAGGGTGGAAAATGGGTAAAGGACAGTCTTTTCAGGAAATAGTGTTTGGGAAAGCTGGATATCCACATACAAAAGAGTGAATATGGACCCTTACATAACACCATAAACAGAAAATAACTCAAAATTTTTTAAGGACCTGAGTGTAAGACCCAAAACAATAAGACTGTTAGAAAAAAGCATAGGGCAGAAGCTTCACAACATTGGTTTTGGTAATGATTTCTTAGCTGTGACTCCTAAGGTGCAGTTGACCGAAGGAAAAATGGACAAACTGGACTTCATGAAAAAAAAAAAAATTTGCATCAAAAGACACCATCCGGGCTTCCCTGGTGGCGCAGTGGTTGAGAGTCCACCTGCCGATGCAGGGAACGCAGGTTCGTGCCCCGGTCCGGGAAGATCCCACATGCCGCAGAGTGGCTGGGCCCGTGAGCCATGGCCGCTGAGCCTGCGCGACCAGAGCCTGTGCTCCGCAACGGGAGAGGCCACAATAGTGAGAGGCCCGCATACCGCAAAAAAAAAAAAGCCACCATCCACAGAGTAAAAATATGGCATGGCCGCTGAGCCTGCGCGACCAGAGCCTGTGCTCCGCAACGGGAGAGGCCACAATAGTGAGAGGCCCGCATACCGCAAAAAAAAAAAAGACACCATCCACAGAGTAAAAAGAGACAACTCACAGAATGGGAGGACGTATTTGCAAATCATATATCTGATAAGGGATTAATATCTGAATATATAGAGAACTTCTAAAACTCAACAACAACAAAGTCCTGATTCAAAAATGGGCAAAACTGTCTTTTCTTTATATTTATTTGAGGTCTTTTCCTAATTATTCTAGTGGTATAGATGAAGAGTAAAATTTCTTTAGTACAGTTTAATAACAGATTAGATTTCAAAATCTTTATATGAAACCTAAATTTTTAAAATTCGTGTGGAAGATTTTTGCCCTTGATACATGTTCTTAACATCCATCATACTGAATGAAAATAGTGGGTGGTCTTTGGGAGTGGGATTATTGTGAATGTTGTGTAGGGGGAAGGGCAAGGGAGGAAGATTCTTTTTGAGTTCTATAATACCATATTGGTTGAGTTTTTTTTTAAAGCAATGAGCATATTCTACTTTTATTAAAATGATAATGGAAAATATTTTTAAAACATGTAATGACATAAAGGTAAATTTAAAATAATGTCCTCATAACTAAGCTTACTTTGTGCTTTTATTAATTTTGATTTTAGGCTTGTGTGGACGTCAGAGCTAGTTCAGTGTTTTGGCAACAGATGGAATTTGCAGAAAGCCTCCATGGTCTTCCCAAGTTGCCAGAATGGTTATCTACACACCCTTCTCATGGAAATCGAGCCGAGCACTTGGATAGACTCATACCTCAGGTAAGCTAACACTGCGTAAGGCAAGACATTATTTTTACTGTATCATTTATTTTTAATACTTTACTTCTTGTGCTTAGAAAAAGAGCACTAGAAAAAAATCCTTTGTATTAGTTTGCTTTCTGCTAATTCTGCTAAAAACATAGAATAAATAATCAGCTATTTTGATTGCCATCAGTTTTCAAAGGATTTGACTGAGAAGTAAAATCCTGCTAGTCCGCAAGTCTTAGTGAAGAAATTGGTATGTATAGTTGACTTTTCTTTCTTTTTTTTTTTTACATCTTTATTGGAGTATAATTGCTTTACAGTGGTGTGTTAGTTTCTGCTTTATTTTTTTATTTTTTATTTTTTTTGCGGTACACGGGGCTCTCACTGTTGTAGCCTCTCCCGTTGCGGAACACAGGCTCAGGACGTGCAGGCTCAGCGGCCGTGGCTCACGGGCACAGCCGCTCCGCGGCATGTACGATCTTCCCGGACCTGGGCATGACTTCCGGCAGGCGAACTCTCAACCACTGCACCACCAGGGAAGCCCTAGTTTCTGCTTTATAACAAAGTGAATCAGTTATACATATATATATGTTCCCATATCTCTTCCCTCTTGCGTCTCCCTCCCTCCTACCCTCCCTATCCCACCCCTCTAGGTGGTCACAAACCACCGAGCTGATCTCCCTGTGCCATGTGGCTGCTTCCCACTAACTATCTATTTTACCTTTGGTAGTGTATATATGTCCATGCCCCTCTCTCACTTTGTCCCAGCTTACCCTTCCCCCTCCCCATATCCTCAAGTCCATGCTCTAGTAGGTCTGTGTCTTTATTCCTGTCTTACCCCTAGGTTCTTCATGACCATTTTTTTTCCCCTTAGATGCCATATATATGTGTTAGCATACAGTATTTGTCTTTCTCTTTCTGACTTACTTCACTCTGTATGACAGACTCTAGGTCCATCCACCTCACTACAAATAACTCAATTTCGTTTGTTTTCATGGCTGAGTAATATGCCATTGTATATATGTGCCACATCTTCTTTATCCATTCATCCGATGATGGACACTTAGGTTGCTTCCATCTCCTGGCTATTGTAAATAGAGCTGCAGTGAACATTGTGGTACATGACTCTTTTTGAATTATGGTTTTCTCAGGGTATATGCCCAGTAGTGGGATTGCTGGGTCAAATGGTAGTTCTATTTGTAGTTTTTTAAGGAACCTCCATACTGATTTCCATAGTGGCTGTATCAATTTACATTCCCACCAGCAGTGCAAGAGTGTTCCCTTTTCTCCACACCCTCTCCAGCATTTATTGTTTGTAGATTTTTTCATGATGGCCCTTCTGACCGGTAAGAGATGATACCTCATTGTAGTTTTGATTTGCATTTCTCTAATGATTAATGATGTTGAACATGCTTTCATGTGTTTGTTGGCAATCTGTATATCTTCTTCGGAGAAATGTCTCTTTAGGTCTTCTGCCCATTTCTGGATTGGGTTGTTTCTTTTTCTGTTATTGAGCTGCATGAGCTGCTTGTAAATTTTGGAGATTAATCCTTTGTCAGTTGCTTCATTTGCAGATATTTTCTCCCATTCTGAGGGTTGTATTTTGGTCTTGTTTATGGTTTCCTTTGCTGTGCAAAAGCTTTGAAGTTTCATTAGGTCCCATTTGTTTATTTTTGTTTTTATTTCCATTTCTCTAGGAGGTGGGTCAAAAAGGATCTTACTGTGATGTATGTCATAGAGTGTTCTGCCTATGTTTTCCTCTAAGAATTTGATAGTTTCTGGCCTTACATTTAGGTCTTTAATCCATTTTGAGCTTATTTTTGTGTATGGTGTTAGGGAGTGTTCTAATCTCATACTTTTACATGTACCTGTCCAGTTTTCCCAGCACCACTTATTGAAGAGGCTGTCTTTTCTCCACTGTATATTCTTGCCTCCTTTATCAAAGATAAGGTGCCTATATGTGCGTGGGTTTATCTCTGGGCTTTCTATCCTGTTCCATTGATCTATATTTCTGTTTTTGTGCCAGTACCATACTGTCTTGATTACTGTAGCTTTGTAGTATAGTCTGAAGTCAGGGAGCCTGATTCCTCCAGCTCCATTTTTCTTTCTCAAGATTGCTTTGGCTATTCGGGGTCTTTTGTGTTTCCATACAAATTGTGAAATTTTTTGTTCTAGTTCTGTGAAAAATGCCAGTGGTAGTTTGATAGGGATTGCATTGAATCTATAGATTGCTTTGGGTAGTAGAGTCATTTTCACAATGTTGATTCTTCCAATCCAAGAACATGGTATATCTCTCCATCTGTTTGTATCATCTTTAATTTCTTTCATCAGTGTCTTATAATTTTCTGCATACAGGTCTTTTGTCTCCTTAGGTAGGTTTATTCCTAGATATTTTATTCTTTTTGTTGCAATGGTAAATGGGAGTGTTTTCTTGATTTCACTTTCAGATTTTTCATCATTAGTATATAGGAATGCCAGAGATTTCTGTGCATTAATTTTGTATCCTGCTACTTTACCAAATTCATTGATTAGCTCTAGTAGTTTTCTGGTAGCATCTTTAGGATTCTCTATGTATAGTATCATGTCATCTGCAAACAGTGACAGCTTTTACTTCTTCTTTTCCGATTTGGGTTCCTTTTATTTCTTTTTCTTCTCTGATTGCTGTGGCTGAAACTTCCAAAACTATGTGAATAAGAGTGGTGAGAGTGGGCAACCTTATCTTGTTCCTGATCTTAGTGGAAATGGTTTCAGTTTTTCACTATTGAGGACGATGTTGGCTGTGGGTGTGTCATATATGGCCTCTATTATGTTGAGGAAAGTTCCCTCTGTGCCTACTTTCTGCAGGGTTTTTATCATAAATAGGTGTTGAATTTTGTCGAAAGCTTTCTCTGCATCTATTGAGATGATCATATGGTTTTCCTCCTTCAATTTGTTAATATGGTGTATCACGTTGATTGATTTGCATATATTGAAGAATCCTTGTATCCCTGGAATAAACCCCACTTGATCATAGTGTATGATCCTTTTAATGTGCTGTTGGATTCTATTTGCAAGTATTTTGTTGAGGATTTTTGCATCTATGTTCATCAGTGATATTGGCCTGTAGTTTTCTTTGTGACATCTTTGTCTGGTTTTGGTATCAGGGTGATGGTGGCCTTGTAGAATGAGTTTGCGAGTGTTCCTCCCTCTGCTATATTTTGGAAGAGTTTGAGAAGTATAGGTGTTAGCTCTTCTAAATGTTTGATAGAATTCGCCTGTGAAGCCATCTGGTCCTGGGCTTTTGTTTGTTGGAAGATTTTTAATCACAGTTTCAATTTCAGTGTTTGTGATTGGTCTGTTCATATTTTCTATTTCTTCCTGATTCAGTCTTGGTAGTTTGTGCATTTCTAAGAATTTGTCCTTTTCTTCCAGGTTGTCCATTTTATTGGCATAGAGTTGCTTGTAGTAATCCCTCATGATCTTTTGTATTTCTGCAGTGTCAGTTGTCACTTCTCCTTTTTCATTTCTAATTCTATTGATTTGAGTCTTCTCCCCTTTTTTCTTGATGAGTCTGACTAATGGATTGTCAATTTTGTTTATCTTCTCAAAGAAGCAGCTTTTAGTTTTATTGATCTTTGCTATCGTTTCCTTCATTTCTTTTTCATTTATTTCTGATCTGATTTTTATGATTTCTTTCCTTCTGCTAACTTTGGGGTTTTTTTGTTCTTCTTTCTCTAATTGCTTTAGGTACAATGTTAGGTTGTTTATTTGAGATATTTCCTGTTTCTTAACGTGGGATTGTATTGCTATAAACTTCCTTCTTAGATCTGCTTTTGCTGCATCCCATAGGTTTTGGGTCGTTGTGCCTCCATTTTCATTTGTTTCTAGGTATTTTTTGATGTCCTCTTTGATTTCTACAGTGATCCCTTCGTTATTAAGTAGTGTATTGTTTAGCCTCCATGTGTTTGTATTTTTTACAGATCTTTTCCTGTAATTGATATCTAGTCTCATAGTGTTGTGGTCAGAAAAGATACTTGATACCATTTCAATTTTCTTAAATTTACCAAGGCTTGATTTGTGACCCAAGATATGATCTATCCTGGAGAATGTTCCATGAGCACTTGAGAAAAATGTGTATTCTGTTGTTTTTGGATGGAATGCCGTATAAATATCAATTAAGTCCATCTTGTTTAATGTATCATTTAAAGCTGTGTTTCCTCATTTATTTTCATTTTGGATGATCTGTCCATTGGTGATAGTGGGGTGTGAAGTCCCCTACTATGAATGTGTTACTGTCGATTTCCCCTTTTATGGCTGTTAGTATTTGCCTTATAAATTGATGTGCTCCTGTGTTGGGTGCATAAATATTTACAATTGTTATATCTTCTTCTTGTATCAATCCCTTGATCATTATGTAGTGTCCTTCTTTGTCTCTTTTAATAGTCTTTATTTTAAAGTCTACTTTATCTGATATGAGAATTGCTACTCCAGCTTTCTTCTGATTTCATTTGCATGGAATATCACTTTCCATCCCCTCACTTTCAGTCTAGTATGTGTCTCTAGGTCTGAAGTGGGTCTCTTGTAGACAGCATATATATGGGTCTTGTTTTTGTATCCATTCAGCCAATCTGTGTCTTTTGGTGGGAGCATTTAGTCCATTTACATTTAAGGTAATTATCGATATGTATGTTCCTATTCCCATTTTCTAAATTGTTTTGGGTTCGTTATTATAGGACTTTTCCTTCTCTTGTGTTTTTGTCTAGAGAAGTTCCTTTAGCATTTGTTGTAAAGCTGGTTTGGTGGTGCTGAACTCTCTCAGCTTTTGCTTGTCTGTAAAGGTTTTAATTTCTCCATCAAATCTGAATGAGATCCTTGCTGGGTAGAGTAATCTTGGTTGCAGGTTTTTCTCCTTCATCACTTTCAGTATGTCCTGCCACTCCCTTCTGGCTTGTAGAGTTTCTGCTGAGAGATCAGCTGTTAACCTTATGGGGATTCCCTTGTGTGTTATTTGTTGTTTTTCCCTTGCTGCTTTTAATATGCTTTCTTTGTATTTAGTTTTTGACAGTTTGATTAATATGTGTCTTGGCGTATTTCTCCTTGAATTTATCCTGTATGGGACTCTCTGTGCTTCCTGGACTTGATTAACGATTTCCTTTCCCATATTAGGGAAGTTTTCAACTATAATCTCTTCAAATATTTTCTCAGTCCCTTTCTTTTTCTCTTCTTCTTCTGGAACCCCTATAATTCGAATGTTGGTGCGTTTAATGTTGTCCCAGAGGTCTCTGAGACTGTCCTCAGTTCTTTTCATTCTTGTTCTTCTGCCTCAGTTATTCTGCTATTGATCCCTTCTAGAGTATTTTTAATTTCATTTATTGTGTTGTTCATCATTGCTTGTTTCCTGTTTACTTCTTCTAGGTCCCTGTTAAATGTTTCTTGCATTTTCTCTATTCTGTTTCCAAGATTTTGGATCATCTTTACTATCATTATTCTGAATTCTTTTTCAGGTAGACTGCCTATTTCCTCTGCATTTGCTAGGTCTGGTGTGTTTTTATCTTGCTCCTTCATCTGCTGTGTGTTTTTCTGTCTTCTCATTTTGCTTATCTTACTGTGTTTGGGTTCACCTTTTTGCAGGCTGCACGTTCGTAGTTCCCGTTATTTTTGGTTTCTGTCCCCAGTGGCTAAGGTAGGTTCAGTGGGTTGTGTAGGCTTCCTGGTGGAGGGGACTAGTGCCTGTGTTGTGGTGGATGAGGCTGGATCTTGTCTTTCTGGTGGGCAGGTCCACGTCTGGTGGTGTGTTTTGGGGTGTCTGTGGCCTTATTATGATTTTAGGCAGCCTCTCTGCTAATGGGTGGGGTTGTGTTCCTGTCTTGCCAGTTGTTTGGTATAGGGTGTCCAGCAGTGTAGCTTGCTGGTCGTTGAGTGACGCTGGTTTTTGGTGTTGAGATGGAGATCTCTGGGAGATTTTCACCATTTGATATTATGTGCAGCTGGGAGGTCTCTTGTGGATCAGTGTCCTGAAGTTGGCTCTCCCACCTCAGAGGCACAGCACTGACTCCTGGCTGCAGCACCAAGAGCATTTCATCCACATGGCTCAGAATACAAGGGAGAAAATGTAGAACAAAGGAGGATAAAATAAAATAAAGTAAGTTAAAATAAAAGAAAGTTATTAAAATAAAAAATAATTATTAAGAAAAAAAAATTTTAAGTAAAAAAAAACAAAAAGAAGGAAACAAAAAAAAAATGGACAGACAGAACTCTAGGACAAATGGTGAAAGCAAAGCTCTACAGACAAAATCTCACACAGAAGCATACACATGCACACTCACAAAAAGGAAAAGGGGAAAAAATAATATATCTTGCTCTCAAAGTCCACCTCCTCAATTTGGTATGATTCGTTGTCTATTCAGGTATTCCACCGATGAAGGGTACATCAAGTTGATTGTGGAGATTTAATCCACTGCTCCTGAGGCTGCTGGGAGAAATTTCCCTTTTCTCTTCTTTGTTCATTCAGCTTTGGATTTGGCCCCGCCTTTGCTTGTAGGTTGCCAGAGGGCGTCTGTTCTTCGCTCAGACAGGAGGGGGTTAAAGGAGCAGTTGATTCGGGGCCTCTGGCTCACTCAGGTCGGGGGGAGGGAAGGGTATGGATGCGTGGCGAGCCTGGGGCTGCAGAGGCCAGCATGACGTTGCACCAGCCTGAGGCGCGCTGTGCGTTCTCCCGGGGAAGTTGTCCCTGGATCGTGGGACCCTGGCAGTGGCGGGCTGCACAGGCTTCCCGGAAGGCGGGTGTGGATAGTGACCTGTGCTCGCACACAGTCTTCTTGGTGGTGGCAGCAGCATCCTTAGCATCTCATGCCCGTCTCTGGGGTCCATGCTGATAGCCGCGTCTCACACCCGTCTCTGGAGCTCCTTTAAGCAGCGCTCTTAATCCCCTCTCCTCGTACACCAGGAAACAAAGAGGGAAGAAAAAGTCTCTCGTCTCTTTTGCAGCTCCAGACTTTTCCCTGGACTCCCTCCCGGCTAGCCGTGGTGCACTAACCCCTTCAGGGTGTGTTCACACCGCCAACGCCAGTCCTCTCCCTGTGATCGGACCGAAGCCCAAGCCTCAGCTCCCAGACCCCGCCAGTCCCGGCGGGTGAGCAGAGAAGACTTTTGGGCTGGTGAGTGCCAGTCGGCACCAGTCCTCTGTGCGGGAATCTCTCCGCTTTGCCCTCCGCAGCCCTGTGGCTGTGCTCTCCTCCATGGCTCCGAAGCTTCCCTCCTCTGCCACCCTGAGTCTCTGCCTGGGAAGGGGCTGCCTAGTGTGTGGAAACCTTTCCTCCTTCACAGCTCCCTCCCACTGATGCAGGTCCCATCCCTATCCTTTTGTCTCTGTTTATTCTTTTTTCTTTTCCCTATCCAGGTACGTGGGGAGTTTCTTGCCTTTTGGGAGGTCTGAGGTCTCCTGCCAGCGTTCAGTAGGTGTTCTGTAGGAGTTGTTCCACGTGTAGATGTATTTCTGATGTATCTGTGGGGAGGAAGGTGATCTCCGCGTCTTACTCTTCCGCCATCTTCCCCCTCTCCCCTAGTTGACTTTTCTTGATAGTGAAGCTTTACCCTTTTTAGTATCATACTTTTTAATTTTTAAAAAAATTGGTGAAAGTCTAAAACTGAAGGCGTATTTTTCATCATACTGATCATAATCTTTTGTTAGTGATTTAAGCGTATCATTAAACATACCAGTTAATGAGTTGTGCAAAAATCTTGGGTCAACTGGGTGTTAATTCCAGTAGTGACACTGGAATTTGTTTTCTTAGGGAAAAAAAAAATCCTTCATTATTAGTTTGCTTTCTGGTTATTTCTTTTAAAAGATAGAATAAAGCAAGTGCCATGTGCTCTTCTTTTTCTCTTTTATTTTTGTAGAATTCATTAATGTATCAAGCTGAAGCAGCTTTCTCCCAACTCGTATTCAGTGTCTTCTAAAAACCTTTTGATTTAACATCAGTCAGAATGTTTTCTGTGCTTTCCACATAGGTACAAAATGAATGTCAGACATCTTTAAGCCAGGCTACGTGCTCTCTTCTGTCTCACTTGCATTAAATTTGCTGGTTGGTTATAAAAGCAGAATATTCTTTACCAATTTAAGAATTGGTTTTGGGCTTATTTGCTAAAGGATAACACAACAAATACAGATGTATAATAAAACTGTCTTTAAATATGTTTTCAAATTCTGGTGAACAAACATTGATTACCTATTATAGGAAAGATACAAAAGAAATAATACATGGTCTTGATATTTGCAGATGCTAAGATAAGTACAAAATGATTCTTAATATATTAAAGAATACGAATTATCATAAGAAAAGTAGAAATACAGTGGTATACATTTTGAAGGAAGAATAGCCTGCATCTCATTTGGGATGAGAAACTACCATAAGATGCATTAATTCATTCGTGAATATTTATTCATGTTCACTGCTAATCTACCATTCTGTGTTCTGTTGCTGGGGAATGAGCAAGGAGCAAAACAGTCTCTGTTTTCTTGGAGCTAACTTTCTAGTTAGGTAATGCAAACAATAAACAAGCAAACAAACATACATACAGTATGTCAAGCAGCAATAAGCACGTTGCAGAAAAACAAAGCAGGTTAAAGGTAGGAGAGAAGGCTGGGGAGCAGAGGATGTGTACTAGTCATTGTTCGCTTGTCAAGGAAGACCTCACTAAGCAGAATCTGGAAAGAAGCAGGGGAGCAAGTCCTGTGAGTATGTGGAAGGAGAATCTTTTAGGCTGAGGAAGCAGCAAATCACAGGACCTGAAGTGAAAGTATGCTTGGTGTGTTCAGGGAGTAGCAAGGAAGACATTGGGGCTGAATGTAGTAAGGGAGGCGAGAATGATTGAGGTGTACGGGGGCCAGGCTGTAAAGGGTCGTCTAAACCATTGTAAGAACTTGACTCTTATTTCAAGTGATATGGGAAGCTAAGAGAGGGTTTTGAGCAGAGGAGGGACTTGATCTGACTCAAGTGTTTTATAGTGATAGCTGGAGCTCCTGTGTGGGCTGTAGTGGGGCAAGGATGGAATGAGGAAGACTATTTAATAGGCTCTTGAAATAATCCTGGTAAGAGATTATGGAGACAGAAGAGAGGGAGAGAAGTGGTCAGATTTTGGATTTATTTTGAAAGGAATGATGACAAGATTTGTTGATATTTTGAGCATACTTTGTGCCTTTTATGAACACTGGGGACAGCCAGACATAGCTTCTTGAGACCTATCCTAAATATATTTCATTTATACTCTTAATTTGAAGAAAAAATATGTGAGAAAGAAACAGCAGTGAAATTTACTTGATATAATGTGTAGTAATTATTCGTCTTAAAAGACAACATAGGACTGGGACAATACATGTTTCATTAGTAACTGGTTTGTATTGAAGAGCACTGACTCTGAGAGTCTTCTTAGTGCCATCTAACACCCAGGGACATCATACTACCCTGGGAGGCTTAACCTATCTCTAAAGCCATAATAACCACATGGTTTTCTCTTAGAATTTCCTTTCTTTTTTATTTTTGCTTAGTGAAATTCTAAAAATATATGGTTCGCTTAAAATGGATAATAAGTTCTACCCAACTTTTATCTGATGCCTGTCCTAAATTCCAAGTTTTCATTTTATTATCAGATAACTAAGGATCTTTAAAGAAGTAATAAATGTGCTTTGAAAAGTCTTTAAAATAATAATGAATCGATTAGTGAGTATGAAGAAAAGTGGTTGGAGAAACTGATTTGTTATTTGGAAGCCAATGGCAAAGAAAAATATTGAGAGATATTTTACTTCTAAAAATAAACTATGCTAGTTCAGAAACTTAATTTGAAAAACTCATATAATTTCTTGTATTTTCCCCCCAAGTGATAAAATTCAATTTGAAAGTAATAAAGCTCTACTACAATATTGGGAATAATTCAGTGGTTGAAGTGAAACTGATAGTTAAGGCGTGAGTATATTGTTAATTAGAACACATAGTCATAATTCAGGGATTGGAATTCCCTATCATAGGTCTAATTTCTGTAATGGAAGAAAGTGATTCCTCAGGCAATATATGGAATTATGTGAGTCTGTATACTACTAAAGACTACCTATTTTGGGTTAGATTTTATTTAAGGTTTTTTCCTACTTAAGTGAGGACAATGTTATAGTCTACCTAAAGCTCATGTCCTTTGACATTCCTGACAGTATGCCTGAAGTAATGTATACCTCTAAGGTAGTTGGGAATCTAGCACCATACCACAGAGGTGTCTAGGCCAGAGATGAGGATTTCAAAGTCACCAAGAAAAGGTGATAGTTGAAGCAGTGAGAGCAAGTTCACTTAGGAAATAAGCAAAGAAAATAATCCTAGACAGTTAGCAGTATTAGGTGGATTCCACATTTAATTGGTAAGAGGAAGACAAAGCCTGTAGTAGATGAGGTTCATAGGAGGAGAAAAGATCAAGAAAATCAGGAAAGATTCTTTGGTCCTCTGAGAATACAAATCTTGGTAACTTTGATTTTTTTTTTAATTTAACTTATTAAAGATTGCATATTTTTATTTTTTAATGTTTTCCTTGAATATCATCACAGAAGTGTATTATTTCTTACCGTACCATATAAACATTTAAGATGTTTTAAATCTGTATTTTATGCATTCAACAAATATTTATTGATTACTTGTTATGTGCCAGATTGTAGGAATTGTAGGTTCAGTGACAAAATAGACAAAAAACCCTGCCTAAGGAAGCTTATTCTGTAGTAAAGGGTGACAGACAATGAATAGAATAAACTAGTACTGTACAGAATAAATCACCAATATATTGTATGTTAGTCAGTAATAAGTGTTAGGGAGGAAAAGAAAGGAGGAGGAATAGTGTATTATCTTGGGCTGCCATAACAAAATACCATAGACTGGGTAGCTTAAGCAACAGAAATTCATTTCTTCACAGGCTTGAAGGCTAGAAGTACAAGGTCAGGGTTCTGGCTTAAGCAACAGAAATTCACTTTTTCTCAATTCTGAGGGCTGGAAGTCCAATAATAAGGTTATAGCCGGTTCAGTTTCTGGTGAGGTCTCTCTTCCTGGCTTTCAGACAGCTAGCTGCCTTCTCCCTATGTCCCACTTGGTGGAGACAGTGATTGCACTAGTGTCTTTTCTTTTTATAAGGGCACTATTCCATCATGAGGGCCACACCCTCATGACCTCATCTAAACATTACCTCCCAAAGGCCCCATCGCTAAATACTATCACATTGGGAATTAGAGCTTCAACATATGAATTTGGGGAGGACACAGTACATTCCATAGAAGATAGGTAATGTGTGAGCAGAGGTGATCATGGTGCTGGAATAGCTGTTTGAAATGGGGTTGGGAAAAACAGAGCTGGAGGAATCAGGCTCCCTGACTTCAGACTCTACTACAGAGCTATAGTGATGAAGACAGTATGATACTAGCACAAAAACAGAAATATAGATCAATGGAACAGGATAGAAAGCCCAGAGATAAACCCATGCACATATGGTCACCTTATCTTTGGTAAAGGAGGCAGGAATGTACAGTGGAGAAAGGACAGCCTCTTCAATAAATGGTGCTGGGAAAACTGGACAGGTACATTTAAAAGTATGAGATTAGATCACTCCCTAACACCATACACAAAAATAAGCTCAAAATGGATTAAAGACCTAAATGTAA
This sequence comes from Lipotes vexillifer, assembly GCF_000442215.2. Taxonomy (NCBI): domain Eukaryota; kingdom Metazoa; phylum Chordata; class Mammalia; order Artiodactyla; family Lipotidae; genus Lipotes; species Lipotes vexillifer. The sequence continues at coordinate 2,163,008 of NW_006789324.1, read as the reverse complement.
GGCCAGAAACTATCAAACTCTTAGAGGAAAACATAGGCAGAACACTCTATGACATAAATCACAGCAAGATCCTTCTTGACCCATCTCCTAGAGTAATGGAGATAAAAACAAAAATAAACAAATGGGACCTAATGAAACTTCAAAGCTTTTACACAGCAAAGGAAACCATAAACAAGACCAAAAGACAACCCTCAGAATGGGAGAAAATATTTGCAAATGAAGCAACTGACAAAGGATTAATCTCCAAAATATACAAGCAGTTCATGCAACTCAATATCCAAAAAACAAACAACCCAATCCAAAAATGCGCAGAGGACCTAACTAGACATTTCTCCAAGGAAGATACACAGATTGCCAACAAACACATGAAAGGTATACAGATTGCCAACAAACACATGAAAGGATGGTCAGCATCACTAATCATTAGAGCAATGCAAATCAAAACCACAATGAGGTATTACCTCACACCGGTCAGAATGGCCATCATCAAAAAATCTACAAACAATAAATGCTGGAGAGGGTGTGGAGAAAAGTGAATCCTCTTGCACTGTTAGTAGGAATGTAAATTAATACAGCCACTATGGAGAACCGTATGGAGGTTCCTTAAAAAACTAAAAATAGAACTGCCATATGACCCAGCAATCCCACTACTGGGCATATACCCTGAGAAAACCATGATTCAAAAAGAGTCATGTACCACAAAGTTCATTGCAGCTCTATTTACAATAGCTAGGACATGGAAGCAACCTAGGTGTCCATCGACAGATGAATGGATAAAGAAGATGTGGTACATATATGCAGTGGAATATTACTCAGCCATAAAAAGAAATAAAATTGAGTTATTTGTAGTGAGGTGGATGGACCTAGAGTCTGTCATACAGTGTGAAGTAAGTCAGAAAGAGAAAAACAAATACCGTATGCTAACACATATATATGGAATCTTAAAAAAAAAAAAGGTTCTGAAGAACATAGGGGCAGGACAGGAATAAAAACACAGGTGTGTCTTTATTCCCGTCTTACCCCTAGGTTCTTCATGACTTTTTTTTTTTCAGCTCGGTGCTTTGTGATCACCTAGAAGGGTGGGATAGGGAGGGTGGGAGGGAGGGAAACGCAAAAGGGAAGAGATAGGGGAACATATGTATATGTATAACTGATTCACTTTGTTTAAAGCAGAAACTAACAAACCATTGAAAAGCAATTATACTGCAATAAAGATGTTAAAAAAAAACAGGAAAACAAAACGCAGACGTAGAGAATGGACTTGAGGACATGGGGATTGGGAAGGGTAAGCTGGGACGAAGTGAGAGAGTGGCAGGGACATATATACACTACCAAATGTAAAGTAGATAGCTAGTGGGAAGTGGCTGCATAGCACAGGGAGATCAGCTAGGTGGTTTGTGACCACCTAGAGGGGTTGGATAAGGGAGGGTGGGAGGGAGATGCAGAGGGAGGAGATATGGGGATATATGTATATGTATAGCTGATTCACTTTGTTATACAGCAGAAACTAACACACCATTGTAAAGCAATTGTACTCCAATAAAGATGTGAAAAAAAGAAATGGGGTTGGGTCAGAGGAGGTTTCACTGGGAAGATGGTATTTGAATGAAGACTTGAAATAAGTGAGAGAGTGAGCCATGTAGCTTCCTAGGAGGAAGAACCTTGCAGGCAGAGGGAATAGTAAGTACAAGTCCCTGAGGCAGTAGTGAGCCTGGTATTTGATGACCAGCGAGGAAATCAGTGTAATTGGATGGGTTAAGCAAGGGAAGGTGGAGGGTGCAGGCTCTACAGCCCCGCCAAAAAAAAAAAAGACTGGCTTTTGTCAGAGATGGAACACCACTGGAGGGTTTTGAGCTGAGGACTAGAGGAGTAACAGGATCTGAATTGTGTTTGAAAAGAATGTGATCTATGGCTCCTACAAAGCAGTACAATCATATAATTTTGGAATATTTTAGTATAGTATATTGTTCAGAAAATAGACTAGTTCCTTTCTTGTTTCTAAATCAAGAAAACACCCCCAAATTAGAAAAAAAAATACCCTCGTTTTTTTTTAAATGTGAATTCTGAGATAAAGCATGTGTAAATGCCTAGTTAAATATAATCCTGTGATCCACTATCATTTAAAAAGGATAAATATAGGGTTATAGTAATAATATTATTTGTAGTTAATAATATGTTATAATTTTATTTACTTGAAATAATCAGTTAAATTTAGGAAACACATGTTCCACATATTCGGTTACCATAACAACTTGGGAGAAAAACTGAAGAACAGATGTTATATCAACCTGTTGATGTTTAATAGTATGACAGTTTTGAAATTATAGTTACAATGTTCAGGTTTTAAATTTATATATATATACCATACGTTGTCCTCGAAAGACCTTATTTAATTTTCTTTCTGTAAGTATCATTATACAATATGAATAGGTGTGAATAAGAGAAACTGTATGATAACCCAGGGTAGAAATTTACTTGAAAGATTTATCTTACAGCTGAAAGCATTTATATTGAATTTTCTATTATTTCTTCCCTCACCAACTCTATGCTATCCTTTCCTTGGTGAGGGGGAAGGGGATGGAGAATAATAGAATACATAGGAAAAACGATTAATTTGGACTTACTAGTTGTCTGGGGTTATGTTATTGTAGTCATAATTTTGAATAGGATTTATTTTTTAACGTTCTTAGAACTTTCAATTTCAGCTTTATTTGTAAACTGTTTTTTAAATCTTGAGTTTCAACGTTACTACATTTAATATTTAGACATGAGAATCAGTGGCAGACTATGAATGCATTCATTTTAATCTCATTTTATTTCAAATTTTTTAAACTTTCAGGAAGGTGGGGATTTTAACTCGTGTAAATCATTCTTACACATTTATAATTGGACAAAGTAAATGCATAAATCATTAATATTATACATCTCATAAGTAGAATATATGAGTGTGTTTAACATTGAAGTGAAATGTCGTTGTTGGCCAATGTACACAAACATACAGTGTTCACCTTGCAGAATTTCATTTTGTCTGACAAGAAGAGTGTTGAGGAAAAGGCAAATATCATAGCAGCTACTGTAATTGATTGGCCTCTGAATCATATAAAGCCAGGAAGCCTGACAGTAACATTGTCTAAAACCTTAAAAAAATATTATGGTGCATGTGATGTGTATCTACTTGAGGCTGAAATGAATGGGCTATTAGAAAAAACTTGCTTTTATAGGGAAAGGGGAGAAAAGTAATGATATTTTTAGAAAAATATGTTTAAAATTTGAGGTGATTTTTTTTCCTTGAAATGTCTTGCTTTCTATTTTCAAAGGAAGCTTTTAATCTAATTATGAGGCTTCTTTGGCTTTAATTTTTTTCCTGTCTTTTTTCCTTTTTTGAGCTTAATTATTATAGTTTATATTTTTATGCATAAATAATTGCTGTTTTACTTGATATATAGTACCTAGAAGAATCCTGATATGTACCAGCAGTCGTTTTATAAATATTTCTATTATCACTGAGAATAAATGCAGCCATTTCTTAATACCTGATTCTCATATGTTAGGAGTGGTTGATCATAAAATTTTATTTGAAAACTTTTCCATATTATTTTATCATTCCAGAGGATAATTGACCTGTGTCAAGGTGGCCTTAATTTTTAATTTTTTATATCTATTCAAAGTTTTAGTTATTTATACTTAATTAGACCACTTAAAAAATTAGTCAGACTGCAATTTCCATTGCAGTTTATGAAAGGAAATGAGTTAGAGGAGAAAAAAAAATTTTAAAGGTAAAATCATGACTTACACAAATATAAAATGAACCACATTTGAGATTTTATTTAACTTATTATTAATGAGGGAGCCAGTAATATCTTACAACTAGTTCAGATGACTGTACAAGTAGGTGCAAAACTGATGCATTCATAAGGCAATAATCAGTTGCATTTCACCAGACATAGTTCATTTCCTTTTCTGTGGACAAGTATCATTTACATTGTTTTAAGTTTTCTACAACTTACAGAGTGGTAAAATCTCTCTAAAACAATGAAAGGCTGGGATAATACCAAAGGATGCCTCTGACAGGGTACCAAATGATCTTTTAATGCCCATTTCAAATTCTTCCACAGTTTTCTCTGTTTTTATTTCCTGTTGTCTTCCATTAGCCTTTCAAGTTGATACCAAATCAAATCATCCTGTCAGACTAATATATAAACAGAAGTTTTGTTTTGTTATTTTTAAGTAGCCCCATAGACATTATCCTTGTATTTTCTGTCTCTTAAAGTGGTAACCTACTATTCTCATTATTTTCTGTTAAATTTGTTTCTAGTGAGTTTTTGCATTGAGATTATTGATGCTAAAATTTCAGATCTTTTGAAAAGTATATGCTTAACCTTCAGAAATCATGGGAAAGA
>NW_006789324.1:2157245-2158514 GCF_000442215.2 Lipotes vexillifer | reverse complement strand
GGAAAGAGTTGGAGATTGAGAGGGGGTAAAGAGACTGCTTTCATTTTTCAGAAGAAACATTTAAACCTCTCATGAGCCATTTAGAACTAAAGATGTAGATGTAAAATCAAGAATGAGGTTATAGAAATGCAAAAATGTCAGAGGAAAAGGGAAGCTACAGAGGAAAAAGTTTTGTTCTAAAGAAAAATTTTTTAGTTTACCTTTTGATAATAAAAATTTAAAAACGTATGTAAAGATAGAGAATAATCTGAATAATTTAATAAACCCCCGTTTTTCACTTACATTCAGTAGTAGCAACCTTTTTATACACTTGCTTCATCTGCCTCTTCTCTTATTTCTTTCCCCAGAAGTATTTTAATGCAAATCCTAGGCATGAGGGCTTTTCCTCCTAATTACTTCAGTATGTATTTTAGAAAGTAGTATCATTTTCTTTCATAATCATACCATTATCATAGCTAAGAAAATCAAGTAATTCTCCTCAACAAAGTTAAGTATCCTGTGCATATTCAAATTTCTCTGTCTCAAAATATAGTTTTCTGACTGTTTTATTCAAATCATAATCCATCAATATCCATACACAGCATCTGGTTGCTATGTCCCTTAAGTCTGACTTTAGAACAGTGCCCCTCCCCTCTGTTTTGTTTGTTTTTAAACATGTTGACATGTTGAATAAATCTAGTCCCACATTCTAGATGTATCTGATTGCTTCTTTGTGATTTTGACCAACTTGTTTCTCTGTATACCTATAAATGAAAGTTACGTTTTTGGCACGAATATTTTATAGGTTGTACAACTGTGCTTCATATTGCTTCGCATCAGGGTTCTCTTAATCTAGCTGCTCCATGTTTAGTGATGTCACATTTGATCAGGGGTGTTGGACGGTGATGGCCTTAATGCCTCCTTTGGAAATGTGGTTTTCCCCCTTATGACCAGCAAGTGATTGTGGAGTGGTGATTTGGCACTCTGCAAAAGATCCAGTTCTTTGGCAACCTGAGAAGTGTTTTGATTAAGGAAATATCATCCTTCTCTGTCTCTAAAGGCTTAGCTAAATGTGTGTCTTCAGGAGGAATCTATATAGAACAGTGAAGAAGGAACTCAGACCAGCCAAGTCAACTCTAACGGAATAAAAGATGTTGCAGCCATATTTTTCTCCTACTCAAGAGTAGATTTAAGACGTAGGTAAGGGCTTCCCTGGTGGCGCAGTGGTTGAGAGTCCGCCTGCCGATGCAGGGGACAGGGGTTCGTGCCCCGGTCTGGGAAGATCCCACA
>NW_006789324.1:2150972-2157171 GCF_000442215.2 Lipotes vexillifer | reverse complement strand
AAGATCCCACATGCTGCGGAGAGGCTGGGCCCGTGAGCCATGACCACTGAGCCTGCGTGTCCGGAGCCTGTGCTCCGCAACGGAAGAGGCCACAGCAGTAAGAGGCCTGCGTACCGAAAAAAAAAAAAAAAAAAAGGTGTAGGTGAGACAGATTTTTTTTAAAAATCAGAATGATGATGAGTGCATAAGAGTTGGCAAGAAAGGAAAGTTGATCATAGGTAATTGTATTTAAAAGACTAGGTAGTGTCTGAGTGTCCTTAACTAATACCATCACAAAGACCCTCGTCTAAACTAAATCCAACAATAACGACCAAAAAACAAAGCCCCTGAAATGCCCATTTTCCCACAGTAAGATAAGCTTCAAAGAGTAGAAAAATCTTAAAAACAAAACCAAATCTCAAATCTCAGTCTGATTTAAAAATGTTACTTCATTGGAGAGGACAGCCTAGGTGATGAAAACTACAGAAGCAGCACCACGTGAAGCTGGCATGATAAGGCTGATTTAACTACATTGAAAGTGACAGAAGAAGAATGACTTTACAAATGTAAGGTACATCCATTTCAAAAAATTGCTAAACTTGTGATACAGCAAAGAAGCTTGTAAAACTTTCATTGGAGGTTGTAAAGAGAAGAATTGATGCTCCAGAGCAAAGACTCATTGATGCTTGGAGATAGAGGAACATAGCACAACCAAATTAAAACATCCAAAGCTAAAAAGTGTCTAAACAATGGAAGCATATTGAAGACACAAGCAAATCCAAACTGCATTAACAGTGGTAAGGATTCATTCATGTCTTTATTTCTTTGACTTTGGTTTCTATATCCATTTTTTGATTTAGATAACATTTCTAAAGATAGGTTTTTAGAAGAATCGCAGAGCATCATGCACGAGAAGTCTGATATGAACATCCCTAGGTAGTTAAATTTATCAGGTGTTAATCGTCATTGCAAAGATAGGCTCTTAAAGATGCCAAGGTATAAAGAGAAACTTTAAAAACAATAGTAAGAATGACTTTGGATCTTACTTTTCAGACTTTGGAGAACTGTAAGGGTTTAAGGGGGAAAGAAACAAAACCAACCAACCAAACAGAAACCAATGGAACTAATACACTTTGCTATGGTATCTAGCCAAACCAACTTTTCTTTCTTTTAAGGTGGAAGATTCCTTCATAAATGAAACACATAAAACAATATGTCAGTGAAGTGCTCAGTAGCAGTAGTGCTCTTTACAGAATCCACTGACGCTCGAGAATTACATAAAATATATAGTTTTGGGCTTCCCTGGTGGCGCAGTGCTTGGGAGTCCGCCTGCCGATGCAGGGGACGCGGGTTCGTGCCCCGTTTCGGGAGGATCCCACATGCCGCGGAGCGGCTGGGCCCGTGAGCCATGGCCACTGAACCTGCGCGTCCGGAGCCTGTGCTCCGCAAATGGGAGAGGCCACAACAGTGAGAGGCCCGCATAACGCAAGAAAAAAAAAAATATATATATATATAGTTTAGTTTGTTTATATATGATTGTGATTATAGCTTGCACCCTGCTGTTCTTAGAAAACCACAGATCATGTAAAGGAATTAACAAAGAAATGAGTTGAATAGGACAAAAATAAGATTTAACTGACATTAGAGACTAAATGCTTGGAAATAGATGTATATTTTCTTCATAAATGTGCATAAATCTTTTATAGCAATATTGGTCATACAACTTTTTTTTTTTTTTTTTTTTTTTCTTGCGTTATGCGGGCCTCTCACTGTTGTGGCCTCTCCCATTTGCGGAGCACAGGCTCCGGACGCGCAGGCTCAGTGGCCATGGCTCACGGGCCCAGCCGCTCCGCGGCATGTGGGATCTTCCCGAAACGGGGCACGAACCCGCATCTCCTGCATCGGCAGGCGGACTCTCAAGCACTGCGCCACCAGGGAAGCCCCGGTCATACAACTTTTTTGGACAAAAAATATGTGTATGTAATATAAAAAATGTTATGGTTCAAATTGTCAGAACACAGTACATGAAAATTAGCATAACAAAAATTAAAAGATGGGTGAAAATTAAAATTGTGTATAAGGCAAGAGAGAAATCCATAAACAATAAGAGCAGTGATATAGTTATGTTTTCATGGGTTGCTGTCAAACTGATTTGTAAAGGAAATTTTATCAATTTAAATGTCTATATTGATAAGACAGAAGAAGAGAAAAGAAATAGAGTAATGTGTCCCAGATAGGGAAAATACCATTAATAAAATTAAGCAGAAATAAGCAAAATTACAATAGTTGTTTCTTTGGAAAATTTAGTCAAAGTGAGAATCGTTGGTTAGTTAGACAAAGAATGAAATGTAAATATGATCAGGAGAGGAGCTACAATAATTAACATACAGGAGAACCAAAAATATTTCGAAGGATGTTATTTTTAGTTGGATATTAGTTAATGGGCCAGGTCAAAATCAGAAATAAAGTGTGTGCATACATGAGTGTGTGTGTGTTTGTGAGTATTGCCAAAGTGGATGCAGCTAGAAGTAGAAATTATAACTAGAATGAACCTCCTCAAATTAAATTTTGAGGAAAGTGGTAAGGTGTAATTAAATCAAATAAATAAAAACAACTGTATTAGAAACCCAAAGAGTCATAACAAATAAGTAGAGAAAAGGACACCTAGCCCTGATGGGGATTAACTTTGGAGAATTGTTTTAAAAGTTTAAAGAACAAATATGCAGTGAATAATTAATTGTAGCTTCAAAATATAGAAAGGGGCATTGTTAATTATTTGATGAGCAAAATGTTAATCATTTTGTGAGTAAAAAGATTTTGTTTTGACAATTTGATAAGAACAACACCTTTAAAAGAATTTATGGACTGTTGTCATTAACCAGCCAACGATTCAATACTGCTTAACAATAATGATTTACAGTGAGCAAGTAAACTATCCTCAGATGCATGGGTAGCATAATAAAAGAGAAGCTGTTAACACAGAGGAGGAAATTTAGGACTCATCTTTAATTTCTCTCTTCCCTTCCGCTCTGTATCTTGTCAACTAGAAAATTTTGTCGACAGCCTCCACAAGGCATTAGGGATGTATTCCCTTCTCCATCAGCATTGCTACTGCCCTAGTAAAAGTCACCATCGTCTCTTCCCTAGGTTAACTGCAGCCATCTCCTATTTTAATCTTCCTGTTCCACTTTTCACCTCAATCCCTAACAATGTATTTTCAATACAGTAGCCAGAATGCTCTTTTTAATGTCATTTCCATGCTTTCAGTGGCTTCTCATTTAACTTTGAATAAAAATCCAAACTCCTTACTTGGTCTTTAAATCATGTAATTTGGCCACTGCCTGCCTCTCCAGCTTTTTCACGTGCCACTCTCCCCAGGTTTTCCTTGATTCCAGCTATTTCACGTGGAGCCTCTTTCTTCCTTACAACCCCTCTACTTGCCGATTTCTCAGCCTGGAACATTCTTCCCTCAGCTCTTTACACAAATGTTATGTGCCTAGGGAGGCTTTTCCTGATCCCCCAATCTCCAATAGCCTCTCTTCCATGCAGTCATTCTGTAACGCAGTTTACTGTTTAATTTCTTTGTGTACTTAACTAAAGTTCCCTTGTTTACTTATTATCTGTCTCCTCCCCCAGAATGTAAGGCCCCTTTTCACTGCTGTATCCGTAGTGCCTGAGACCATTTCTGAGATACTTAGCGAACATTTGTTACATTATTGCATGATGGTAATAATAGGAAAGGTAAATAATAAAATATTGTGTTAAAAATAGAAAAATTGGGCAATGCAGTTGAATAACAGTTACATTCTCTCAGAAGTTTAGCATGCAGCAGATTAATAGCCCATGATGGGAAAATGATGCTTATAGGAAGTAGTGAAAAATAGCAGTGGTCTAAGGAGTTTGGGGTTTTCATCTGACCCACTCACCTAACTTGGAGGTAGCTACCTAATCTAACATTCAGCTTTCTTCATCTGTAATATTAGGATAGCAATAAGTCCTGGATGTTTTATGTATGTACTTGTATGTTTGTGGGGCAAGGTCCTGCCTCCTTCCCTCCCTCCCTCCCTTATAAGACACTTTAATGATAAGTATTCAACACTGAGCCCAAGATTTCAAAAGTGGTTCATATCATAATACCAATTTAGATAACAGGTGAAATACCTGGCACAGTGCAAGGTACATAGAAAATGAACAGTAAATGTTAGTTCCTTTTACTCCTAGTTGGAATCTTTAGGCTGGCTAATCCCATACTCCCATATTTAACTCTAGATCTTCCATGGGATTCTTAGAACTGTGTATTCTTATTATGAGAGTGTGTTCCTGTTTTCTCTTAGACTGCAAACTCTTAAGAGTGTTTTTCTTATGACATTTATCATAACCATTTATTCATAGCTTGTGTTCTATAAATGTTTGTTTAAAATTCAGCATGCATTTATTAAGTACCTATTATGTGCAGTGCATGAAGTTAAACACAGAAAACAAAGGAAATAGGCATATTCTAGCTGTAGAGTGGGAAAACATTGCTTACTTGAAAGGAGATGAAGGCATATTTACTAAGATTTGAATTTATAAAAAAATAAAAGATGTTGACACGGCAAAATGTAATAAAATTAATGTGGAAACGAAAGTGAAAAAATATTTTACCAACGAATGCAGTAAAATCTTACTATGCAAAACAGGTGAAGATTTGATGGAAATATGTATGGTCTGTAACAGGATTCTGCTTGATGGGTAGAGGAGAAAAACAGTTCACAGATGAACAAATAGTAACAGAAAACTTTATAAAGTATGTATAGTTTTTCTAGCAATTAAGGAAATGTAGCTCAGACATCTCCAAAGTGCATTTTATTCAGTAAAAGATTTACTCAAGAAACATACAATGTGGTGCAAAAATAAAAACCAAAAAACCACATTAGTACATGTAATGCAAAAGTATTAAAAACAACAAAAGTGTGTTCTAATCCCTTTTTTCTAAGCCTTTTTATCAGTACTTCCATGCCAGCTTTTTAAAAAACAGACTTTATTTTTAAGAGCAATTTTAGATTCATAGCAAAATTGAGTGGAAGGTAGAGATTTCCCATCTACCTCTTGCTTCCATATGGAAACAGGCTCTCCCCACTATCAAAATCCTGCACCAGAGTGCTACGTTTGTTACAGTAGTTGAACCTACATTGCCCCATTATTATGACCCAAAGTCCATAGTTTACATTAGTGTTCACTCTTAGTGTTGTACATTCGATGGGTTTTGACAAATGTATAATGACATGTGTTTATCATTATAGTACCACATAGAGTAGTTTCATTGCCCTAAAAATGCTCTCTGCTCTGCCTGTTCCTCCCTGTCTTCCCCCCAGCCCCTGAAAACCATGGATCTTTTTAGTGTCTCCATAGTTTTGCCTTTTCCAGAATGTCATGTATGTAACTAGGGTCATACGCTATGTAGCCTTTTCAGATTAGCTTTTTTTTTTTTTCACTTAAAAACATACATTTAAGGTTCTTCCATGTCTTTTTATGGCTTGATAAAAGACATAAAAGTAGCCAGCACTATTTCTTATTAGTGCTGAATAATATTTCATTGTCTGTTTGCATCACAGGTTATGCAGTAACCTACTAAAGGACATCCTGGTTGCTTCCAATTTTGGCAATTACAAGTGAATAAACAAACGCTAAGCAGTTTTTTGTTTCCTGCCAGTCACTTAACGTCTCTAGGGCTCAATTTTCTTCTCTGTAAAATTTAACTGATGATTTCTAAGGATTCTGAGGTTTGAAATTATGTGGTTATCTAGATAGAAATCATAAAATCTTATGTTCTGTTGATTATGAATAACTCAGGTATGTATGTACGCGGATGACATCATAAGCTGGTAAAGCCTTTCTGGTGAAAGCAGTCTGGTCCTATATAACAAAAATTATGCTCTATTCTTACTCTTTGATTAGATCATTCTATTTTAGGGGGTCTCCCTCAAACCCAAATGGAGGTTAAAAAATAACATCTTTTTTTTAAACAAAGGTTTTCATAGCAGGGTAATTTATAAAACCCACATAAAACAAAACTATGGAAACATTTCAAATGCCCAGTCGTGGGGAAACGCAAAGTAAATTGCATGAGGGCAGGGATCATGACTTCATTCTGATCAGTGTACCTAGCACCTTACTCAGTGTGATGTTCTAAATATTTGTTGAATGTAAAAGTCCTGAATAAAATAATTTAAGGGAAAGA
>NW_006789324.1:2144200-2150838 GCF_000442215.2 Lipotes vexillifer | reverse complement strand
CGGTGGGCCCAGCTACTACCTGCTGAACTCCACACTTGGCCCTTTACTGATACCAGTGAAGGCCTTAGGCATGTGATGTAGCAGCCGTGACAGGTTGGCTTCTCACTTGGAAAAGAACATCAACATGGTTGTAAAGGAGTTAAAGCAAGAGTAAACTGTACATCCCAGTTTTGACAGGACAGTCTCAGTTTATGCCTGATGTCTCAGTGTAAATCTTATTTTAATAGCATTTCCTGTCACTCCCAAAGGTATCCTTGTTTGGACAGTAGGTCACCATTTAGCTGAGGGTCTGAATTTCTTTTTACTTTAGTGCTATAGTTGGGAAACATTTTCTTCCTTTTTTCAGTTCAACTTACTTTAACTAACATTTATTTAACACTCAATACATATTAAATCTACTGTATTGTGAGATACAAAGAAACTTCAGACAAGGCCCCTATCACCAAAGAATTTCACTTTAATGCTTTTTCCTCTTCAGTTTATTTTGGTAACTTATAGGCTCATTCAGGGTCAAAGGTCTCCTAGACCCAACCTCTTGCCCTGGCCTCGACCATTTAAAAAGACACTTTTCTGGCTTGCCTCTGGTTGCATGCCCCCGTCTCCCATGGGAGCTAAGGGAGTAGTCCGTTTTAAGAACCTGTGCCCTCACCACATGGCACTCTGGTATTTGGAATAGTGGAGTTCCTCGCCCAAACACTTTGGAGCCCGCTTTCAGGGCCTGCATGGACCTCTTCCTTTGGACGCACGCACACAAGGTCCCTCACTCTGCCAGGTAGGCCAGGGGTGGGAGGAGAAGGGAGTGGACAGCAGGCCAGTGGCAGCAGCTGGGGTAGGCTCCCTGCAACCTGACATGTGAAATTAAAGAATTCTAATTTTGTACTTGGCTGTCCGAGTCATTTTTTTAAAAAAGGTACAGCTACTTTTAAAAAAAATATTAATTAATTTATTTATTTCTGGCTGCACTGGGTCTTAGTTGCAGCACATGGGATCTTTTGTTGTGGCGCACGGGCTTCTGTCTAGGTGGGGCATGGGCTCTGTAGTTGCGGTGCGCAGGCTTAGTTGACCCCGCAGCATGTGGGATCTTAGTTCCCCAACCAGGGATCGAACCCACGTCCCCTGCATTGGAACGCGGATTCTCAACCACTGGACCACCAGGAACGTCCCTGTCAGGGTCATTTTGATTGTCTGTTCCTCAAAGTAGAACATTTTTGTATGTAGTCATTTTAGATGTTTAAATATATGGTATCTGAGCCTCCATTTGCGTTCTGGCCATGGACCCCACAAATATCAGGAAGCAGGCCCACTCAGAGGAAAACCTAAACTCTGCAGCGTGACCTGTGAGATCCTGCAGTCTGCTCCTGCCTCCTTCCCGCCTCTGCTGCAGCTGCCCTGGCTTCCTCCACAGCACTCCAGCCATGCTCCCTTCTCAGGTTCCGGCGCTCACTGCTGCTTCTTAGAATTCTCTTCTAGGTACCCATGCGACCTCTTCCCTCAGGTCCTTGTCCTTTAGGTCTTCTCCCCACTGCTCCAAGTCATTATTTTATCAGTGAGAACTTATATTTTTAAAACTTTCCTACTCCCCAAGCACTGACTCTCCCCTCCACTGCTTTTCTTCCCTTAACATGCATCACTATCAAACATTTAGAAGGAGTAAAAACCTAAACTAGCTTTTCCCCTTAAACATCTTTCTTTTCAAACCCCTTAGGTATTAAGACTTTTTTCCCTTAAAAAAATTGCTATTTTATTTTATTTATTTATTTTTTATTTATTTTTATTTATTTTTTTGCGGTATGTGGGCCTCTCACTGTTGTGGCCTCTCCCATTGCGGAGCACAGGCTCTGGACGCGCCCAGCGCTCCGCGGCATGTGGGATCTTCCCGGACTGGGGCACGAACCCGTGTCCCCTGCATCGGCAGGCGGACTCTCAACCACTGCGCCACCAGGGAAGCCCAAAAAAATTGCTATTTTAGTTTCCATGTCTTAAAGTCATTCATGTACCCGCTCTGAAGAAGCACCTAGTTCTCTAAGGCTGGTACTTAAAGCGGCAGAGTCTCCCTATCCTGCCTTCAGTTTCACGCGTAACCATTTGCAACTCTATTAAAGGATTCTTTTGGTATTTCCCACTTTATCTGTATAACGTGCTTATATTGCTACTTCCTAACTTTTCAGTTTTAGGTATTATCTATTTCTTTTCCCCCCATAGAGGATGAGAATTAAGTTCTCCCTTACCACTGTCACACCCTGTGCATATACACACATGTATCCAGCTCTCCCCGCTTCCCAATATGGTTAAGTTGTGATTTTGGTTAGATAAAGATGCAGTTTTTAAAAACTGTAAACACTAATCACAGCTGAGACATGTCGTATACTGTGCTTACTTTTCCCTGCGTCATTTTATTTTTCCTGGAGTTAAAAGTTGTCATGATTTTGATTTGCTTTCTTTTCTAGGTTATTAGCATCATTTCCACCCCAGACTGTGCCAGTCATGTACATCTTCTTTCAGTACGTTCACATCTATTTTCTGTTGTTTTCTTTCTCTTGAAAAAAATCTCTCTGCGTCTTCAGATATTCTCCAATCGGAATAATGTTCTCAGGATTGGCTCGAGTTTGACAAATCATAGAGATACTTCCAAGAAGGCTTATTTATCCCCAATAGGACAGTGGGCAGTCATTGCAAATACAGTTGTTTTTTGCAGGTATCTTATTATATAAACTAACCATGTAGATATAACTATTTACTATGAATTTATATATGGTTCTCTTTCATATGTTGTAATTAAGATACCTTTTATTGCAAAAATGCAGAATGTATTCTTATATTTCATTGTTTTACATAGAGCATATTAGGAATTACTGGAATAACCTTAATTAATTTATATATGTGTATATATTCTGTGTTGTATTCTTTCTTTATAGGCACTCAAAATTAGAGAGATCTGTAATTGCCCACCACTTTCTGGACCAGACCCTCGATTACTGTTCAAACTCAGCATGAAGAATTTTCTTGAAGAAGCAGAGAAAGAAGACCTAAATATCACTGTTAAACCGAAAATGGATACTCTTCCCATTCAAAACGAGAAGCAAATAGCGTTAACGTGTATAGTTGAGAAAAGAACTGGCAGTTGAATTAAAATTTATGAGACACCAGATATATGAAGAATGCAGTAATCCTTATCATTTTCATGTTACTTTTTAAAAAATATTGTTTGAAATGAAACAAAAAAAGGATACTCAGGGTCAAATCATGTATATTACAGGTATTATCTAAATTCTTATACTAGGTATTTTTCATAAAATATTGATACATTTTAATCTATTTTAAAATATCTTCAATGAGGAAAATGTCACAGAATAAATTTATATTACACATTTTACTCTGTTGTATACTTTTTTTTTTTTTTTTTTTTTTTTTTTTTTGCGGTACGCGGGCCCCTCACTGTTGTGGCATCTCCCGTTGCGGAGCACAGGCTCCGGATGCGCAGGCTCAGCGGCCATGGCTCACGGGCCCAGCCGCTCCGTGGTATGTGGGAACTTCCCGGACCGGGGCACGAACCCGCGTCCCCTGCATCGGCAGGCGGACTCTCAACCACTGCGCCACCAGGGAAGCCCTCTGTTGTATACTTCTGATTTGGAGGGCAGAACTCTAGTGGATGAAGAATCAGAATATCAGAATGTGCAGTAATTGTTACTGTCGAGAGGGTTCCAACTGAGCCTAAACTGCATTTCAGAGTCTGGATGGTTATGATGAACTGGGAAACTGACAGTCTGAAATATGCAGAAATTGGTTTGCATTAGGGTGGGATTATATGGAATAGGGGACCTTGAGATAGATTCCTGGTCCTTGCTTATGGCCGATGAGGGATTAAGAAGAAGCTGAAGACGCTTTTTTCATAGGGAGGCACAAGTAGTGCTGTTTGTGGTCCAAGTGGCCAAGGGAGAAAATGGGGAGAGAGGATCATCTCTGCATACATAGTGTGCTTGTGTTGCACTGAAGTCTTAACAGGAAGTCATGTCGTCTTGGCCTCTTGACGGTATTAGTTTGGGTATCTCTAGCGTTCTCAGAGAAGACACAACCAGTGTATTCTCATCGAGGATCACCAGGAGACACAGGGGCGAGGCACGGCCCCCAAGTTGATCTTCCTGGGCAGCAGACATCGGCAAAGGGCTGAATGAAGATGAGAGACGCACAAGATGCATCCCTAGTGATACCCAGGAATTACTGTATTAGTTAAATGTGGAAATAGGTTTTAAAAATGTATTAGTATTTATGTATTAGTACTCCCATGCTGGTGAAGTCCAGTGATGTTGAGATTATATTTCTAAGACAGACATTTTTCTTATAAGACATTAAATCAAATAAATCATTTCTTAGAATCAAAGGGAAATAAACTACCTTTTATTGAGTTTCTACTATGAGCTGTGCCCATGTATTACACAACCCTGTGAAGCAGGTTTTATTACAGGCATACCCCAGAGATACCGTGGGTTCGGTTCCAGACCACTGAAAGAAAGCAAATATTGCAATCAAGTGAGTCACAAATATTTTGGCTTCCCAGTGCATATAAGAGTTATGTTTATACTATACTGTAGTCTGTTAAGTGTGCAATAGCATTATATCTAGAAAACAATGTACATACCTTACTTAAAAAATAATGCTGTTGGGAAACTGACTCAGGATTGCCACAAATCTTCAATTTGTAAAAAACACGATATCTGTGAAGTGCAATAAAGTGAAGCACAATAAAACAAGGTATGCCTGTATTTTCATTTTACGATGAGAATTAGGCTTGGAGAGGTTAAATGATATACGCAAAGTCTCTCACCTAGAAAGAGCAAAGCTAGATCTGTCTGACTACAAATCTGTCCACTTCCACACTCTCGGTATCTAAAAACTAAGCTATCAAAAGAAAAAGAACAAACTCTTCTCAGTTGTTTGTTAGCTTCCTCATGTATGACTTCGATACAGGTAAAAATCTCCTCAGTACAAAATCAAGGATCGCTTATATTATCTCTAGGACGATTTTCCAGGTCCTCCTCTCAGACCCTTCTATCTAACTTCACATCGAAAGCCTGGAGTGAGGCAGGATGAAAGCCTGTGACTTCTCATTTGGGGTGTGTCCTGACACAATTACATTTGCTTAGACAAAATATTGACCTAGTTGTTAAGAAGACAAGTCCAGAGCCTATTTGTTTCTGGAGGCTTACTATAGATTACTTGTAAGGAATTTCCTGATCTGCCCACAAGACAACACTTGTAAGGCAGAGGTTCAGATTAACTGTTCTCCATACAGTTGTTCTTTCCTCTCCCTAGTGATTGATGTTCTGTCACAGGCACTCCATGACATGTAAAGACATCTGGAGAATGTCACCTACAGGTAAACAGTAAAACACACCATGAGATTTCCCTGTAAGTTTCCTAAGAAAATAGTGTAGTGGAGACCCTAAGTCTATTTTGTTTTCTTCCATTATCACGTCTAATTGTTCAGACTTCCTAGAACCACATACAAGTTGACATCATGTCAGAAAGAGCAGAGAAAATATAGAGAGAATACCTTTATAGTACATATGAAAAAGATTTTTTTTTAACCCATGGAATCAAATGTAAGAGAAATGTTACATTTCAGATCAGGGTTTTAGGAGAAATTAAATAACAATTGTAATGTAATATGTGTAGGTATGCTTTAAGTTGTACATGGAAACGACCTCTGTATGTCCTGCATTTAGTTGCATAACTTACTTTTAGTGCTTTTTGCGTGCCTGTAAGATTTAGATGTTATTGGCTGGTTAGCTTAGTTGTAAGAAACATGATGTTTTCAAGTAAATCCAAGGCACAAATTCAATCTAATCTCTTATAATCCAGATAGTTGTAAGACTGTATCCTCTAAAACTAAACTCAAAGAAAATATGTGTATTTACTGCTATGTCCCTAATACCTAACCATTTTTGGCATATTAGCATTTTACTGATAATGTACACTCAACATCATCTGGTCAAAAGATTTTTTAGAAAAGAAATAATCATACCTGGTGAAATCTCTGCCTCTTGGTAGCATGGGCAAGTCACTTAAACCCTCTAACCCTCATTTCTTCATTTGTAAAATGGGGATAATAAATCCTACCTTATAGGTTGACGTGATGATTAAGGGAAATGATGTACTGAAAGCATTTAGCACAGTGTCTAGAGCTCCAAACATAATAAAAATAGCTCCAATTTATTGAATTCTTACTTTGTACTAAGCACTGTGCTATGCATTTTTCAAGCACTATTGCACCTCACTGTGGTTGCAGTAATAGATGATAGATGATAGGTATTATATGATCCCCCATTATAGATCAGGAAACTGATGTTTAGGGGTTAATGAAACTTGCTCAAGGTTACATAGTATATTTCTTAGGATTATTTTACTTGCAAGAACAGAAAAAACAACTCAAACTCAATCAAGAAAAGTTATTGCCTCACCTAACAGAAAAGCCCATAAATGCACTAGCTTTGGACACAGTTTGGTCCAGAGGATCACGGTCTCATCAGAGCAATGGCTCTCTCCCTGTGATTTTTCTCAGCTCTGGCTTCTCTCCCCTGATGATACAAACATGGCTGTAGGCAGCTGCCAGGTTTACTTCACATCTAGATGGAAAGAGT
>NW_006789324.1:2128423-2144173 GCF_000442215.2 Lipotes vexillifer | reverse complement strand
AGAGAGACCCATCTTGCAACTTTTGAAACAAAGCCTTCAACACTAACTGCAGCCTCTAAAGAGCACCCCAGAAGCAATCACCATGGCAGGGCATGGGATTGTCCTAAATGGCTGGAGCCAAGGATGTGCACAATCAACAGTACCTAAACAGAGCTCTACCGCATGGTGAGGGACATGCAACCACGAGGTCTGTAAGTAATGAATAAAAACCTGTTACCTTTGTCCTCTTTGAGCAAGAAAAGTAACAAGATGATCCTTTGAAGATTGGTCTGAAAGTATATTTAATCTGAACAAAAACAATGTAGCAAAATTTTACACTGATACGATAGTGGATTTGCATTGACACATTTGCTTTACTATTTACAAGGTAATTTTTTCTGACCTGAATTATATCCTCAACACCAACCGATGAGATTGGAAGGACAAGTGGCATTTACTCATGGGGGAGAAAACTAAAGCTTGGAGTAATTAGGCAAATTACCCAAGTATGCCCTCCAAGTAAATGGCTGAACTGGGATTGGAAGGAAAGGATTCATTGGTTTGTAATCTTGTGCTCATTCAGCAATACCACATTCTTTGGAGAGAGAGGCATTACCTCCATTTTTTATCTGGAAACCGAAGCTCAAAGATATTAAGCAACTGTGTGCCCAGCACTACTCAGCAAGTAACAGCAGAATTGAAATTCAAACCCTTATCTTCTGACTCCAGAGTCTGTGCTCATCCATTTACTACCTCAGTTGGCAAATCTCATAAAGGAACTGGGAATGCAAAGCGTTTCTTTCCCTTCACCCCTCGCCTGTGAACGGTGGGGCAATACCCTCTCTTCCCTCACTTAAAATCACTCATTGTAATACTCTATGGCAGGTGGTAAAAATTATCTATTTTAAGTTTATTCCAATACATGGAGATAAAATTCCTGGTAATTGTCCTATAACGTTTTTTTTTAATTGAAGTATAGTTGATTTACAATGTTGTGTTAATTTCTGCTGTACGGCAAAGAGACTCAGTTATACATATATACATTCTTTTTTATATTCTTTGCCATTATGTTTTTTTTGTTTTTTGTTTCTGCGGTACGCGGGCCTCTCACTTTTGTGGCCTCTCCCACCGCAGAGCACAGGCTCCGGACGCGCAGGCTCAGCGGCCATGGCTCACAGGCCCAGCCGCTCCGCGGCATGTGGGATCTTCCCAGACCGGGGCACAAACCCGTGTCCCCTGCATCAGCAGGAGGACTCTCAACCACTGTGCCACCAGGGAAGCCCTGCCATTATGGTTTATCTCAGGATATTGAATATAGTTCCTTGTGCTGTACAGTAGGACCTTGTTGTTTATCCCTTCTACATGTAATAGTTTGTATCTGTTAACCCCAAACTCCTAGTCCATCCCTCCCTCTTCCGCCTCCCTCTTGGCAACCTCAAGTCTGTTCTCTTTGTCTGTGAGTCTGTTTCTGTTTCGTAGATAGGTTTGTTTGTGTCATATTTTAGCTTCCACATATAATTGACATCATATGGTATTTGCCTTTCTCTTTCAGACTTACTTCACTTAGTATGATAATCTCTAGTTGCATCCATGTTGCTGCAAATGGCATTATTTCATCCTTTTTTATGGCTGAGTAATATTCCATTGTGTGTGTATGTGTGTGTGTGTGTGTGTGTGTGTGTGTGTACACACCACATCTTCTCTATCCATTCATCTGCTGATGGACATTTAGGTTGTTTCCATGTCTTGGCTATTGCGAATAGTGCTGCTGTGAACATTGGGGTGCAGGTATCTTTTCAAATTAGAGTTTTGTCTGGATGTATGCCCAGGAGTCGGATTGCTGGATCATATGGTAATTCTATTTTTAGTTTTCTGAGGAACCTCCATACTGCTTTCCATAGTGGCTGCACCAACTTACATTCCCACCAACAGTGTAGGAGAGTTCCCTTTTCTCTGCACCCTCTCCAGCATTTGTATAACGTGTTTTTATTTGAGACCTAGAGAGTTCCTTAATCTGGTAAGAAATATCTCTCATTTCATCGTGGAAAGAAAACACTATCAGTGCACTTCCCCTTTGCACCTTATTCCCTGACTTCTATCGTAAAACCAATAGCCTTCAAAGGTAGGCCGGTGACTCTAGCTTTTTAATGACAAAGAACTCCTTTTATATGACCTGGCTGTACGTGCATGGACTTGTGCAAACAAGTTCTCTCTGTCATGAAGGGTTGGAGTGTCTAGACACATGACCAGGGTCTCTTGCTGTGCTGGCTGTTTAGGAGATGAGGTCCTTGGGCATGGGGCATAAGTCACAGTGTGGTCCTGCTTCCAGGTCTCAGAGTTGCTATAATGTCATCAAAGACCAATCAGGACCGCTGATCATCATGTGATCTCTGGTGCTACCAAATTCCAGCCAAAAGAAAGATTGGTGATTTTAATTAATCTGAGTGGCCTAATTGTATGAGAGAAAATATAACATTTTTAGTTAGGTTCTTTGAAATATTAAGCATAACTGGCAGATTCCAATAACACCTTCACAGGCCCCAAGGGGCCTGGGACTTCTTCCTGGGTTTACAATCAGATTTGCTTTTTTCTCTCCAGAATATAAAAGAAAGTAAAATTAACATGTATTAATTTTGACCAATATATCAAATTATAACCATATTTTTGTAGGTTAGTGATGATGGATGGTCTACTCAAGGATTCTGTTGTTCCATAGTTAAGGATTTTTTAAAGTAGTATTTTTGCGGAGAAACAAGTTGAATTTAATTTTTTCCACAACTATTCCCCTCTGATGTTAGAATACCTTGAGAAAACGTAAGGGCAACATGACTAGTCTTATTTTTAATTTGGAAAAATGGGATGATAACATTTTCCCTGCCTCCTTCCTAGGGTTATTAGGGGTTTTAAGTAAAATAATGTGTATCTGCTTTGTACAACATCCAAAATGCTGTGCCCGGCTTGATTCTAGCGTTGTCTTAGCCTGGATGATAAGATTATTATTTAGGATAGGCCATTTCCAAAAGGACGGCCATTTGCCTGATGCGATACAACCCAGAATTGATGATGATCTGTTCTTATCCAAGGGTGAGAAAAAGGGAAACTTATTTGTAGCATGTTTTGGCTTAGTCTAATTTAGGAGTGTGCATGTGTGTGTGTGTTTAACCTAGTTATTCTATTAATCCTACTATGAGTAATAATTAATCAGTGTCCCTGATTTCCATCAATTTCAACATTCTGATGCCTAAATCTAGAGAACTAAGATCAATGTTTTCTGGAAGGGCCAGCCCATTCTCCAGATGATGGATTGAGAAGATGGGGACTAATATTTGCCGAGTACTACTGAGGACAAGATGCCACAACTTTTCCTCCCTTTAATCCTGGCAGCAGCTCTCAAGGCACAGGGTATTCTCCCCACCTATGTATAAGGAAACGGAGGCTCCCAGGACTGGGTAACTGGGCCAAGGTCACACAGATAGTCCAGGAGTTTAACTGGGTTTGTGAGACTCACAAGACTTTACTGCCTTTCACATGCTGCCTCTCACACAGAAAATGAGAGCAGTTGCCAGGGCAACATGGGAAACATGTATTCGGGGCCCTTCATTCTTCCACCCAGGGCTTTTCTCGTGCTCCATAAGCTCTGAAACTTCCCATGATCTCACCTCTCAACACTCATCTCTTGCCAGGAGCCAACCAGCTAACTGAAGGGTGTTCACAGCAAAGGCCCAGCAGCCCTCGGGAACACAAACGGGCCCATAGTAAGTGCTCAGTGAATTCAAGTCCAAGGATTGAAAGAATGAGTGACTGGAGGGATGTATAAATGAATCCAAACAAGCAAGCTATAGGAGTCATTTTAATGCTGAGACAGTTCGGGGGTGAGCTTTATTTATAATATAGTGAAGATTTGGTAAGTCTCACCCACGCACACAGGGGTGTTTCTACTTAACCCCCTCCCAGCCCCAGGGTTGTGTAAGCCTCGGCTCTACCACAAACACTCCATGGTAGGGGATGGACAAATCCCGCCAGTTCTGCATGCTCTAATATCTCACTCACCCTCTGTTCTGCTTTATGTGTCTTCATAGGACTTCTCTCCATCAGAAGTGATAGACCTCTTTGACTCTATGGCTACCCAAGGTCATTGGGGTCACCAGGTTTGATCTGAGCTGATCACAAGTAGCTAACTCCTCCTCCCAAGGGAACTGGTTCAGGAAACACTGATGATTCAAGGGCTGAAGATGCGGGTTCAGATCCTGCCTTCCTCACCACTGTGTGACGGCTCGGGTCACTCTGCATCTTTGGGCCTCAGCTTATCCTCACTGTACGCTGTGAGGCTGGAGAGAGCACTGCCACTGCCCCTGCCTCATGGCACTGCAAGCCCGCCCCGTGCCCGGGTCCTCCTCGAGGGCAGGGGCTCCGTCACAGCCTTCCTTTTTATCCTCGAGCCAAAGGTCTGCTCAATACCTGTTTCCTAAATCAGTATAAAGAATAGTAACTAGCATTACCTTTTTCATTTATTACAATGTTGTGTTAGTTTCAAGTGTACAGCAAAGCGATCAGTTATACACACACACACACACACACACTTTTTCAGATTCATTTCCATTATCGTTTATTACAAGATATTGAGTATAGTTCCCTGTGCTCTACAGTAGGTCCTCGTTTATTACCTATTTTATATGTACTAGTATTAACTCTTTAATGTTGTCTGGCAAATTCCTCACAATGGGAGTCTCAATCTTTCTGTGGAACAGGCTAATTTTCCTTTTAGGTTTGCCCTAACGTTTGCCTTTAATAGTCCAGCCTCTGCAGCCAGACAGACCCGGATCTGAGACTGGCTCATTCTAGGTGACTTACTTTACTCTGTAAGGCTCAATTTGCTTCTTCTGGAAAATGGAGTCGATGCTTCCTGGGGGTCGGTGTGAGGATCACATGTGTGTCCAGTGCTGGGCCGTTTCCTGGCATGAAGATATCAGCGCCAGCAGTGAGTGTCGGCATCACTGGTGAGGCCACACCCGTGTGCCCCCAGCCCCCCGGGCTGGCCTGCAGCAGCCGTGGAGAGTTTCTTTTCCACTGCTCTCCTCACCCTCCTGCTTCCTTCTCTCCTGAGGCATTTCTCTGGCACTACGGGATTTCGCTCAGCCTCAAGCAGGGGCAACCCACAAGTGCAGGGTGAGGGGAGCTCCCCGGGGTATCCCACAAACAGTGGGGCATCAGAGTCAGTGGATAAATGTCTCGTCCTCTTGGGATGATTCTAGGTTGTGTTCCCCAGTCTGTCACAGGGTCTCCTGTGGGACTAAGTCCCAGTCGCCCACAGCTTTAACCCACTCATTAATGCATCCTGCATTGGCTTTCTCTCTCCTTGCTCTGTTTGTCCACTTGCTTATGTGAGCTTCCTGAGAGCAAGGCCAGATAAACGACCTGGTGCCTACCTACTTTCCCCTGGTGCCTGTCTCAGGGCCGGCTTTTGGGGGGACCCAAACTGGGAAGTTAGCTATCAAACATTATTATTATTATTGAGTCCCCATAACAATCCCACTTAACAGATGACAAAACCGAAGTTCAGAGAGGTAGGAACTGGCCCATGGTTACACAGCACATAGTTCTAATAATCCTTACCTCTCAGGGTTGTTATGAGGAAGTAATGAGTCAACTCTCAAACATAAATGGGCTTCATAAACTAGTATTGGGCACGAGTTGTTTATTGTCCCTTCATAATGCCACCTCTTCTAATGATGGTGACACGGAAAGTGATCCTCTGATGCTCAGAGTAGACATAAACATGCCCAAGTACACTAGCTAATCATTCCTCATTCAGGCCCCATAATCAGTCCCTGGAGCAGCCTCAGAGTTTGAACGTGTTACCTGTGATTCATAGACTCTGGACATGGAGTGACCCTAATAGCCGTCCCTGCAGTGGGAGTTTTGACCTGGAAATCATAGCCCAGGCATAAAGTGGTTTTTACACACACGCGACAGCCCGCCTGGGGGCAGGAGAAGTTTATTTAACAGCCGGAAGAGATTGCTGAGTAGCACTCAAAGGCCTTGTCCAGAACGCAGAAATCTGTTGGGGGTCGAAATGTGAAGGAAACGCGGTCTGGGAAGACAAACCAGTTTGGGGGAAGCCTGCTTAGAAGCGCTCCAACTTACTCTGCAGGGGACATTCAGGTTGGATTGTTCTGGAAATGCGGTCACTAGGGCTCAGCAAGGTCCTGAGTCACTGACAATAAGACCAGTAACCAGAGCAATAACGAGAGCCACCATTCATGAGTGGATGAATAATGAATCACCTCTTACAAGCCAGGCCCCGAAAGCACTTGACGTGCAGGAGCTGGTTTGATTCCTGCAACCATTCTGTGAAGTGGATGTGATCGTCTCACTTTACAGATGAATGCAGAAATCAGAGCCTAGAGAGCCTGGGTGACTTGACCCAGAGTCACAGTGTGGACTGTCCCCATCCTCCAAGCTCGTGGGCCCCAGATTTAATGCCATCTGATGCCATTAGATGAGGGTGGGTTAGCTGTTTGGCTTGTTGGTTGGTTTATAATGCACAAAAATACAGTGTGATGTGCAGAAGTGTCTTTTGAATCAGACAGACCTTAGACAAATTCCCTCACTTTCCCAGGACTAATTTCACTCCTACCAAATATTCAGTGATATCTTCTTCACAGAGCAGCCATGAGAAGGCAGTGAGTTTTTTTTGTTTTTTTGTTTTTTTGTGTTTTGTTTTGCGGTACGCGGGCCCCTCACTGTTGCGGCCTCTCCCGTTGCGGAGCACAGGCTCCGGACGCGCAGGCTCAGTGGCCATGGCTCACGGGCCCAGCCGCTCCGCAGCATGTGGGATCCTCCCGGACCGGGGCACGAACCCGCATCCCCCGCATCGGCAGGCGGACTCTCAACCACTGCGCCACCAGGGAAGCCCAAGGCAGTGAGTTTACGCATGTATGTGCCTGGCACATGGTGACCAATCACCACTTGATTCTTTCCCTTTCAAGCTTATGGCTTATAGTCCAGTTACTTCCAAAGATGATTTGCAAAGGAAAGTTTGGGGCCAAAATCTAAGAGGAGATTCACTTCTTGCCAGGCCTCAAATGATTTAAGAGATTCTTTTTGTAAGGCAGACAATGTCGAAACAAATACAAGAAGGGTTTTTCAATGAGGTCTTTTGTTTTCTACTCAAGGTAACATTACGTAATATTCAGGCAATACCTTCCCTGGTTTCTCTGCCCTCTGCCAGTGAGCTCTCTCTCTTTGAACTATTTCAAAGGTGGCAGCAGAGCTGGAGAGCCTTCCTCACCCCCAGCCTCGCTGACATATGAATGGCAGACAGAGGTCCCATGGTCAAGTTCAATGACCACAACTGGTCACTGACTCTCTTCCTTAAAGGGAACTGCCTCTCCCTGTTTTTACTCAAGATGTTGATAAGATGTTGAACTAGGCTAAGTTTCTACATGAGACTTATGAAAAGTAATAATGATCAAAATAAAACAAAAATTAAAACTAAAGTTTTCTTAGGGCAAATATACCACAAACAGGAGAGGGCCACTTCTCGGAGAAGATGATATGGTGAAGGTGGACGACACAGAAAGAGCTGGTTTACTACTCATAGGCCTGAGGCTAATGGTCACACAAGTTATATACTGCACACCTCCAAAGGGCGCCATCCACCCAAACTACAATGTGAACAACACCTGGTAGAGTTATACAACAAGGCAGCCCTACCTATGATGCTTTTATCCTTTCTGTCAAGGAGAATGATCATCAAGGTAGAACATAATTAAGGGTGAACTGAAGTTCTAGGTGGAAGAAGAGATGGTCAGAGAGAACCTGGATGCCTTTATTAATGTTTATAATCACAGTAGGCAATAGTAATAGTTAACACTTAAGGAGTAAAACTTGTCAGAAATTCTACTAAGCACTTTGCATATATTATCCCATTTTACCCTCAAGTATAATATTGTTGCCAACAGCCGTTCTTCCTCTTCCCTTCCAGCAAAGCTTTATTTTGTTTAAATGGCAGTGTGCCCTGCCCATGGAGGTAAATCATGATCATCTAAGTCAGTCATAGCAATGCTGTCTCCCTAAGCCAGTGATTGGTCTAGGAGTAGGTGTGTGACCAGGTCTGGCCAATGAGAAATAGAGAAAAGTCTAATATTTTCCAGGATGGCAAATATTTTCCCCGCCCGAGAAAGAAGAGAGAGGCCACAGAAAATGCTGGTTGTTTGTTGTTGTTTATTTTATTTTACATTTTTAATTGAAGCATAGTTGATTTACAATGTTCTGTTAATTTCTGCTGTACAGCAAAGTGATTCAGTTACACATATATACATATATATATTCTTTTCCATTATGGTTTATCTCAGGATATTGAATATAGTTCTCTGTGCTATACAGTAGGACCTTGTTGTTCATCTCTTTTGGTATTTTTTTTTTTATAAACCTGTGTCTTCTATCCCTGCTTTGCAAGTTTTGTGTTAAGATATGATGTCTGTTGCTGCTGTGGCCTTTTAATGAACTTGAGAACCATGAAGATACCAACCTAGAACGCCAACATCACTGTATTGCTGAGCCAATGCTGGCACCGCCTCCCTTGAAACCTTTTATGAAATGAGATAATTAAGTGTCTGTATTGCTTATGCCACTGTTAATTAAGCATTCTCTTACTTGCACCTGAAAGAAATCCTACTGATAAAACATTTTTGGTTCCATTTTGCAAATTAGTTAACTCTCCCAGTGTCACCCAGCGAGTAAATTTCAAGCCAGGTCTGTCTGGGCCTGAGCTTTTCACTGCCGCTATTCTGCCTGGGGCCAAGTCTAAGGTCCAGGGGAATTACATTCCAAGGGCACTATGCTGGCCCAACCAAATAAGACGAACTCTCAACAGTAGACAGTTTCGATGGGGAGGGAGCTCTAGGTTACTGGAAATAGTCAAGCAAAGACAAGACTACCATCCGTAAGGTTTGTTGGAAAGGAGAGTCTGGCTCTGAGTAGGGACAAGTGAGGAAGTGGGACTGTGAGTGAGAGGCAAATGTTCTGTGAATGTGTTCTGGAATAGAACCAAGTGGATCCAAAGACTAGGTAAAAAGAAGTTGCAGCCCTGGCTAGCCAGGGTTTCAGTCTGAGACAGCATCTCAGTCATCTGTGCTCAAGGAACAGGTATGATGGCTCTGCTTCTGGACCACCAAGGGCAACGATGTGGTGACCCATAAAGGTTAGGTCTGAGTCTACATCAGGGTCCTAGCTCTTCCATTTCTTACCTGTGAACCTCAGCTTCCCCCTTTGTCAAATGGTATACTTCACAGGGCCACTGTGAGGATTAAATGAGATGATTGTACATGTCCACAAAGATTTATTGAGGACCTACTATGTGCCTAGCCTTCTGCTGAATCCTGATGTCTGTGTCAGCTGTAAAGAGTTCCCCAAATTTAAAATGTTAAGTATTATTCTTTATTTTAAAAAACTGTCCAACTCTTCTCTCCTTCCCACCCCACCAAGGGAATAAAACAAGGACCCCATTTATCTATTTTGAAAGAAATTGAGCTCTTATCCAGGAAAATAGAAGAAATGGCTCCAACAGGCAGAGTTTCCAGCAAGACAAATCCCCTAGTGGTCTCTCTCTGCCACCGCTCAATAATGGTGTTTGCTATAAATCAGAGAGCTTCTTTATCAAGTGCCTTGGAAGCGCTTGGGACCAATTTAGCCCTAGAGTGAGATTAATCACAAATGCTTCTTTAGAAAGAGTGATGGGTGTGAATAAGAAGGGTCAGTAGAGATCATTTCGATTTACCCCGATTGCTATAGATAGCTGGAGTTTGCAGAACTAGGGCTCTAAGTTTTTAACATTTCTGTTTGAGAAAAATTATTGCAACCAGAATTCTTCTATACCCCTAACAATGGCCTAGAAGGACAGGGGAAGGAACTAATGTTTTTTTAAAGTACCTACTATATGTGCCAGACGCTATATTTACATCATCTGTTTTAATCCCGATTAACAACTCCATGAGATAGGTCTGGTTACCCTCATTTTTGAGACCTAGAGCACGGAAATGCCTTGTACCAATGACCAAGTGGCAGAGATGAGAATAAAATGCAGGTCTGTATGACTTTGCAAAGTCATACAGGTCTGTATGACTGCAAAATCTTACCACGGAGCCTCTCAGGACCTTGACTGTAGATCCCTGGCAGCAGAGTTCCATGTAGTCACCAAGCAGCATTGGTTTCCTGAGACTGCTGGCCCTAGCAATGATGTCGAAACAGTCCTCCGGGAGCCAGCTTTCATGGCACTGTTCTGTGATGACCTTCTCAAACATCTCACATTTTTTCATAAGATAGAGAATGAATGAATGAATGGATGGATGAGTAGGAATCTGCCTCCTCTCTGCTCATGCACAGTATGGCAGCCACGGAGGGTGTGGACCCACTCAGCACCCCCTTCAAGAGAACCTGTTGTGGGGAGCTTAGCTTACTGGTGCTGTAGCTGCCACACATTCGGGTCCACCGTAAGTTTCACCTGAATGGCTCCCAGCCAGTGACTGGGCACAGCAGGGGTGCTAGCGCTGGGCTGGGCCATTCCTGCCTCACAGGAGGCACCTGTAATAGACAGCCTTTGCTTGGGGACTCCCTGTTGGCCTAGCTGAGACTTTCTTACAATGGCACTAGTCAGAAGTCCTCCCGACTCAGTCCTCCTTCCTTCCCACTCTCCCTTCCTGTGCGTCAGACCTCATCACGGTCTGCAGGCTCTCCCTGCCTACTCCCCTCCACACATCATTCACCTACATTTCTCCAATACATCTCTTGCACATCTAATCCTGTCTTGGTGTCTGCTTCTTGGGAGACTCTGGTAGACAAACATAGTGATTCTATTTCCCCAACCCAAATGTCTATCACCAGGAAAACAGATCAATATGATGATATTGACATGCAGTGGAATGCTATCGAGCAGTGAAAATGAATGAATTGGAGATAAAGGCCTTAACATGGATACATCTCAAAAATACAATATTGAGCAAAAACAAAAAAAAGTTGCGAGTGATAGATGCAGGATGTAATATGTATATAAAGTTTTAAAACATGCAGAACAAAGCAGTACATCATTTATAGATATGTACATATGTAATCAAAGTATAAAAACACACTAGGTAGTAATAAGCTCCAACATCAGGAGTGAGGCTGCCACCGGGGAGAGAAAGAAAGGAGAATGCAGTCAGGTTTTCTGTTTTAAGCTGGGTGGTTGGTACATGGTTGCTCATTGTACCTGTGCTTTTTATCTGCCTAAAGTATGTCATGAAAACAATTAATATATATTAAATCATACCCAACAAATCGCCTCTTTTTTTTTACATCTTTATTGGAGTATAATTGCTTTGCAATGGTGTGTTAGTTTCTGCTGTGTAACAAAGTGAATCAGTAATACATATACATATGTTCCCATATCTCTTCCCTCTTGCGTCTCCCTCCCTCCCACCCTCCCTATCCCACCCCTCTAGGGGGTCACAAAGCACCGAGCTGATCTCCCTGTGCTTCACCTCTTTTGAAAATATATTAAAATGATTTGAAATTGGCTCTGCTTCGGAAAATCCTGGATCTATGTTGTCACAGGCCAGCAACTGAGTCTTAGTCTACTGTGGCTTTTCCTGCACTGAGTAGCAATTCCTTATTTTCATGCTTGTTCTACTCTCTTTCCCTGACCCTCACTGGACCATGAGTTCTAAGAAGACTCTCATTTCCTCATTTCTGAATCTTCAGTGGTTATGACAGTAGCAGGGGAGCAATATGTGTTTATTATGTTTTTAATAATCAGGAGGTGATAAAACGAGGGACTGGGAAGAGAGAGGGCAGGTAGAGCAGATGGCAGAGCATAGGTAGCTTTTCCAAAAGCCGAGAAGGCACCTTCATCTGAGCAACGCTGCGTGTGGGTGATAGGTCTGCTGTGGGGCACCGGGGTAGCCAGGTCAGAGGGTCTGATGCCTGAGTTCCTAGCACTGTGCCAGCCACTTTGTTAAATGCTTCGTGTGTTTTATTTCCAGTCTTCACAACTTGGAGAGTTAGGCATTACAACCCCTTTTTACAGATGAGAACACTGAGGCTCAGCAAATTTGAGAACAGCTGGAGCCACCCAGCTGCTCATTAGCAGAGCCAGGTCACACAAAGGGCTTTCTGGTCCCAGTGGTCCACTGTGGGGCTCTGCCTCTGGGTCCTGTGTCTGTTTTACACAAGTCAAGTGTTGTGTTTGCTATGAGGCCAATCATCCAGGTAATAATGTGTTCGGTTATTCATTTACCACTCCTACGTCCCAGGCCCCAGAACACATAGCACAGACTCAGACCCACTGACAGTCTAGCAGGGGACACAGAGACACAGACAGGTGCCTGTGCAGTGGGATGAGTTCCATGATAGGTGAAGGTCAAGGGGCAGTGGCAGCACAAAAAGTGGCACATCACCCAGTGTCAAGTTGTCCCGGCTACTTGAAGGAAGTGACCTCCAGAGGAGACCCCGGTGGAGCCGGTGAAAGGAAGAGGGGCGGCCGTGTGGCAGGGGAGGGAGGTTGTTTCTTCAAGAAAGAACTTGCTTCTCTGATGCCTGAAGAAGGGAGAGTAAAGTGACAGGGCTTCATGTGATACCACTTGGACGTCCTCCCTTTCCTCTGCCTTCCAGGTTCAGAATTCAGTGCTCCAGGGACTTTGGCTGGACACCCAAATTGCTTCTGCTCACACTTACCTGATTCGTATTAGTCCAGGTCCTTAGAGAAAGTAGAAACCAGAAACCGAGACAGGATTAAACATGCAGGAAATCTGAAACAGGAGAGAAAATGAAGGGGAAGCCAGGAGACGTTGCAGGAGCTACAGTGTGTGGAGTTGATGTGACCCTGAGTAAAGGACAGAGGCAAGACAGAAGGGTTGGGTAGAGGGGTCTTAGAGAACCCTAAGTTTGGCAAGGCTGTCTGGCAGTCCTTGAGCCCAAGTTGCCTGGGAGAGGAGACCCAAGTCTTCCAGGAATGGCTCTGCCTGAGTGTCCCTGCTGGGCTCTGCCACTGGCCGGGAGCAGCCAGGGACCAGCGTGGTGCAAAGGCGGTGCTGGACTTCAGAGCACAGTGGGTGGGACCACTGGTCAGTTACACTCCCTGAGGTTGGACACCTGAGAGGCATGTTCTTATAGCCACCACACTGCCCTAGGTTTGTTCATCCCCAAAGTCCAGCTTCTCCCTTGGCCTCAAGTCCTGAGTTCTAATGGGGGAAACACGTCTGACCAGAGGTAGTATAAGGGTACAGCTTGGAGCCATCGCCCCAGCTCGGACACTTACCAGCTGCGTACTTTAGTCAAGCTACTTAACACCCCAGTTTTCTCATCTGAAAATGTGGATACTAATACTATGTCATAGGGCTGTTGTAGGATTAAATGAATTAAAACACATGACAAGTGCTCAATAAATGTTATCCATTATGACTTTAATGGAGCCATTTTGGTTCGGAGGCTATTTCAAAGCATTACTTTGATAGGGCTGCATCAAATGCAAAACACCATGCCCTACCACTGATGTGTCAGATACACCCAGCCCCACTCTCCCCATGTTTTGCAAAGCTTCTCCTGACCCTGAGGCTCAGTTTGGGGTCCTCCTCTGATCCTGCAGTCTCCCTCACCCATGGAACTTTCCACAATGATTGGTTGCAATTTTGTCATTGTTGTCCACTAAACTGAGAGTTCCTGAGGGGTGGGGACAGTATCTGCCTCACTGCTGCACCTTCAGAGCCTGGCATGCTGGCTGGTTACTACCCTAGCAAGGCTCAGACACAGATCTACTTTGTACCATCTTGCTGGGCATCTGCTTGAGAGGGGCAGGGGCTGCAGTCCCGCCCGTGCTCTGGACTCCAGGCTATGTGCTGAGAGGCGATGTGTCTGCCTGGAGGAGGTACGGTGTTCTAATCTGCATTCACTCCCGTAGGTGACAGCTCACCAAGCTGGGCCCCACGGGGCTGCACCTGCCCAGACGAGGGTCCTTTTCTTATTTGAAAAAGGTGCTGCCAGCTAACAGCAGCTCTGCCAATCAGTGGGGCTTAGAATGTGTGCAAAAGCATGGCATGGTACCTCATACTGTGTTAGCGCCTCCTTCCAGAAACTTTTGGAAAGTCTTGCATGAGCCCTTTGGAGTCTCTTTCTGCCTCTGTAATATGAGAGCTTGGGCTCGTGTTCCTCTAAGGTCCTCCACTGCCCTGACGTTCAAGGGCTCGAGGGAGCCGGCTGTTTGGATCTTGCTAAGGTCTGAGGACAAGCGCTGACTCACGTGGAGGTCTGGGTCCCGCACATCCTCTCAGCCCATCACCTGGTCAGCCTCTTCTCCTTCCGGGAGTCTGCTGGACCAGGCCCCCATGCACCACATATGCTACATAATTTATACTTTATTAGGTGACTTCATATATCTTACTTCCTTTAATGCTCACAATGACCTAGTCATATTGGTATTATTATCTCATCTTATAGATGAGGGAAATGAAACTCAGAGAGGTTAAAAATTTGCCCAAGACCACAGAGCTAGTAGTAAAAGGCGGAGCTCAGACTTGAACACAAATCTAGAAAGTAGAATGCCTACGCACTTTCTTTAGGTGCTTATAATTTTTATCTGCGTTGTGTTTCATTCTTCCATTTAGAGCCTCAGGCTCAGGGGATGTGATTCCACTTCATTCTAGTCCCTCCCAAACACCTCATGTATACAATAGGTGCTGTCTAGATGCTGCCTGAGTAAAAGCCAACATGCTTGAGATGCAGTCGCATCATACGTCAACCCCCAGAGAAGCCCTGTGTAGATACAGACCCCGTGTATGCATGACAGCCCTCAAACTGGTACTTTCTACGTGTGCACTCGGGGCAGCTGGTGTGGCACCTTTAAGAAGACATCTCTGGCTGAAAAATAAGCTCCGCCTGTGCCTGTGGCAGTGGATTTGTCAGCCAGATGCTCTGCCTCCCCGTCTCTGCACCGTGTCCTTCCCTGTCCCCTCCTCCCCACAGCCCAGGCTCCACATCTCCTCTCATTTAGATCCGCTCTTCTTTGACCCCTCTTGCTGTGAGCTCAGCTTCTCCCAGCCACACCTTCCTGCCTTTTCCTAGTTCGGGGGCATTCACCCAGAGTCTCCCAGACCCGGCTCCACAGACATCCTATGGGCAGCAGCCCACAGCCTGCCCTGTCTCAGATCCCAGGCACTACCGAGATGCATGGCAAGAGCTGTACAAATTCGTATGTGCCTGTGATGCCAGGAACTTACACATATGGGTCCACCTGGCCACACGGATCCATGTCCACTGGGCCAAAACCAGAGACACAGACATGCATTTATGTCCATGGGGGCAGACCCAGGGCCTGCATGCAAACCCACACGTGTTTCACATGCAGAGTGTGCCCAGATGCACAGGTACATGCACACACAGACTCTCCAGTGTGCATGTGACCTTATGCATTTGAGACCGAGTCTGTGGTGTTCATACCCCTCAGTACGCAGATAGCAGTGTATGCAAACTCACTGTTGTGTGCCCTTCCATGGAGACACGCACAGGCATGCAGAGGCAAGGGACACAAGCTTAGCCACCTCCTAAACCTGCAGGATTCCATCGCAGCTCGTGGCCTTTTCAAAGACACAGGTTCACACCTTCTCTTTGGGGTCAGCTCTGCCTGTGTCAAGCTGTCTGGCCCTGGGAACAGAGCCAGGGCTTCCGGTCTGGGATTCCCCAGGTGCACACACCCGGCCTGTCACCTCCACACGTAGACTCCCCTCCCACCAGGAGCTTGCT
>NW_006789324.1:2123183-2128413 GCF_000442215.2 Lipotes vexillifer | reverse complement strand
CAGCAGGAAAGGAACGGAGGCTGGAGGTAATTAAATCTCTCTTTTCACTTCAGCAACATTGATCTGTACAGGGACATACTCTGACTCCAAAGGATCAAAGCTTTTAATTTCCCGGCTGGAATGTGCTGTTCTTAGACTTGTTTCATGTGTGAGTCAGAAGAGTGAAAAGTACAGCATATTTTCTCATCTTCAAAGCATGCTGTAGCTTGTAAGCCACTTTTGTACCATTTCATTTAAGTCTCACAATAAGCCTGTGGGTAGGTAGTATATGAATTCGCCCATTTTACTGATGGGGAAACTGAGGCTAAAACAACAATAACTGTCACTGATTGCCGGCTACATGTCAGGCACTGGTCTAAGTACTTTGCATGTTTTGATTTTTAAAAATTCCTACCACAACACTTAGAGATAGGTCTGTCTTCACCCCTATTTTATAGTTGAGGAAACTGAACACAATAAAGTGTTATTAACAGCCTGAGGTTACTTAATGAGCAACCTTTCTGGCTTCACCAGATGCTATATGAAGTTGAAGGGACTTGACGCAAGGTATTTGTCTTTTGTTTGTTTGTTTGTTTGTTTGTTTTTGCAGTACGCGGGCCTCTCACTGTTGCGGCCTCTCCCGTTGCGGAGCACAGGCTCCGGACGCGCAGGCTCAGCGGCCATGGCTCACGGACCCTGCCGCTCCACAGCATGTGGGATCCTCCCGGACCGGGGCACGAACCCGCGTCCCCTGCATCGGCAGGCGGACTCTCAACCACTGCGCCACCAGGGAAGCCCCTGTTTGTTTGTTTTTTAATATTTACTTTATTATTTTTTTGGATGCATCAAGTCTTAGTTGTGGCACGTGGGATCTTTCGTTGGGGGTGCACGGGCTTCTCTCTAGTTGTGGTGCACAGGCTCAGTAGTAGTGACGCATGGGCTTAGTTACCCCATGGCATGTGGGATCTTAGTTCCCTTACCAGGGACTGAACCAGCATCCCCTGTATTGCAAGATGGATTCTTAACCACTGGACCACCAGGGAAGTCCCCGTATTTGTCTTTTGGGTAAAAATCTAAAGCAATGATTTCTCCTTCTTCTGACCACCAATAACCACATATATGATTTTCATGCATCTACTCCACCCTTGAAAGAGTTTATCCAGTACAAGCCCTGTATTTTTTAAGAAATAGCCTGTCTTATGCCATTTCAAGAGACTTTTTGAAGTTTTGAGAATAGCTTGGGGTACCCTGAACCTCTGAGACATTTCTACTGACAGAGATACCTTGGGATTGAGAAAATTCAGGCTGGAGACACTTGAGATGTGGAAGAGAATTTAGTTAAGGTACTTCCTTTATTGATCTGGGTCCAAATCCTGGATCTGCCATTTACCCCTTATATGTCTTTGGTCCAGTAACACACCTCTCTGAGCCTCAGTTCACTTCCCTGCGGTGTCAGATGGAAAAACTAGCACCCGTAACTGGAGCATCAAGGCACAGCAAGGTGATCATGGATAACCCACAACACCACCGAATGAGGAAACAAGTATTTGTAATGGTCAGAAACACGACACAGCTGGCAGAAGTACATGAAATAAGTTACGTAAATTGTGAACTATGTGTCAAAGTTCCATTTGTCCTGAGACAGGGTGGAAATCATCACATGTCTCATCAAGATAGAAAATAAAAACAGAGAAAAATCATGAGCCCTTTGGAATAACTCAGCCACAGAGAAAGCTCATTCTCTTCATGGGTGCTCTGTTGGGCCACCCACGGGACTACCATTGTTCATCTCGATGCTTGCCTGCCTCTGTATCCATTAATGTACACCTCTTGACACTTTTTTTTTTTAAAGCTTTTTTGTAGTTTAGCTGGGGTCAGTTGTGGTTTTGTCCTTGGTTACTGTGCTTATATGAAATCAACTTCAGAAGGAACAAATCTTGCTTTCTCCTTGGCAATCCCTGAGTAGCTCTGACTCCCCAAAGCTTCCATCTCTTGTGTGTCTTCATCTTTGCTCTCTCCTTTCTCGCTCATCCTGCCTTTTCCTTATTTAGAAATGTTTCAAGAGAATGAGCACGAGTCTCAACCACATTAAAACAAATAACTGGGCTCTAGATCAATCCTTTTGATCATGAGCCTCTATTGGCATTGGAAACTTTGAGCATCCAGTATAAATGTATGCACATTTCTTTGTTTACAAATGGTACAGTTACATACGTACTAATACATATATTTTTTGCGGTACTCAGGCCTCTCACTGTTGCGGCCTCTCCCGTTGCGGAGCACAGGCTCCGGATGCGCAGGCCCAGCGGCCATGGCTCACGGGCCCAGCCGCTCTGTGGCATGTGGGATCTTCCCGGACCGGGGCACGAACCTGTGTCCCCTGCATCGGCAGGCGGACTCTCAACCACTGCGCCACCAGGGAAGCCCCGTACTAATATTTTGTGTGAAAGATATACACAAACAGAGATTTTTAAGATGGGGATTTTTTTAAGCATGAGATTAAACTGAACAATAATTTTAAAATAATTTATTAATGAGACAGAAATGCACTAAAATATTATGATTTTGAAAACCTTGTTTTAACACTTTCTGAAATAGTTATTTAAAAGTTTGGCCCAAAGTTTAATTTATATGAGAGATTGAATTTAATCATTGTCTTAGCTGTAAGAGACTGCCAACAGCTGGTTTCATCACAGAAAATGTCAGTAAATTGCAAACCTTTGTCTTTTTGAAAAACAATTTTATATCTCAGCTTTATTCTAGACAACCCCTTTAAGTACTCAGCTCTGGGATAACTAGTGAGCCTCTCTTTGGTATAGAAGATTTTCATCATCTTCACCCAACTCTAGTATTTCAGATAATATAATCTGTAAAGCCACTTAACTGTGCACACGTCCACTACAGTAAACCATGAAATGCTGGAAACCAAAAATTGAATGAGGACTCTGTGGGTAGCCCTTCTGCATCATGGGACACTTACACTTTCCTCAGGATCCCTCAGGGAGAGTAGGTGACAAATAGATTTAGTAAGAGCATCAGGGCCCATCTGTATATTACATCTTAGTAAACATTAATATTTTACTTATTTTAAGTTTAAGCATATAAATAGAAGGCTAATATGTTTTCTTCCACAGCTCCCATACATCATTATGCATGCCGTCTGGGTAGGTCAACCTCATTTTGCAGACCACTCAGAGAACCGTGAGATTCAGGACTACGGACAGCTACGTACACAAGTGGGAGGACACCATATTTTAATAATCTGTCTCTGACACCTATCTGATAGGTTGTGCGAAATAAATAAAATGGCATAGTAAGTGTTCGATAAATATTAATTCCTTCTGTCCTCTTCTCTGCTGCTCAGCCTGAGGCCAAGTGAAGGAAAGGAGATGGATTCAGGGAAGATGCTCTGGCCAGAAATAAAACAATGCAATTTTGGAAGTGTTTCTGGTGCCTCCCTCTGCAAATGCAATGCCTCAATTAGGAGAAAGGATTTATGTGCAATAAGTTTATATCCTATTATAACACAGATGATGTGCCCTTCTTTCCCCGCCCCACATATATGCATATATATTACTGATATGTCCCACTGATGCCAACTTCATCTGATAAGACCTTTTGCTGTCCTGTGCTCTGCTGAAAGGGAGCCCTGGGCACTCAGCCCAGTTCATGCTTGTGGTAGTTGTAACACATGTCCACAAATTCTTTGATGCTCCTGCTTAGAAGATGTGGAGCTTAATTCCTCTCTCAGTCCAATGTGGGCTGGATTTAGTAACTTGCTTCTAATGAATAGAATATGGCAAAATGGTAGTGTGTTATTTTTGATATTACATTGTAAAAAGTCTATGGATTCTCTCTGTCACTTGCTCTCTCTCCACCTTGGGTCAGTTGCTCTGGGGAAAGCCAGCTTCCATGTCTTGAGAACACTCACGGGGCCTTGTGTAGAGGCCCATATGGTGAAGATCCAAGGTGATCAAACAGAGCTGGAGTGAAACCCAGAGCCCCTGCCAGCAGCCTTGTGACAAAATCCTCTTGCAAGTTGATTCTTCTGCCCCAGTCCAGCCTCCAGATAATGCAGCCCTGGCCAGAAGCTTCACCGCAGCCTCGGAAGAGACCCTGCGCCAGAGCCACCCAGATAACCTGCTTACAGATTCATGACCCTCAGATGAATGAATGCTTGTTGTTTTCAGGCATTGACTGTTTGGGTAGTTTGTTATAGACAAATGATATAATGCTCAAAATTCTGGGCTTACCTTCCTCACTGATTTTAATTTTTCTGTTCTTGAGTTTTCCAAGACAAGTCATTTCTGAGTGTCTCTCTTATTTCTGGTTTTTAATCACTATTGTGACTTCTGTTATTTGGAGCTCAGCTTCCTCATCAAAACCAACAATTGCTACCATACACTGAGCATTTATCCCATACCAGGGATGTGCACACATACATTTTCTTACCACTCATCTCTACCAGAATATGAAGTGATCCTATGATTATCCCCACGTGATGAATAAACTGAGGCTCAGAAATGTTAAGAAATCCTGGCTCCAGTTGATACTTAAACTTTAGTAGGTCATACTGCAAGCCACGTGCTCTAAACCACTTTGCCATTCTACCTGTGGCTTTGATCCTATTTCCTTTCACTTACTTAAAAGTTTTGGTGTAGGAGAAACCTGGGTTCAAACCCTGGCTTCACAACTGATCAGGTGATCACTGTTCCCTCCTCTCTAAAATAGGGGAAACTGCACTTCCTTCAAAGATTCTGTGAGGGCGCTTCCCTGGTGGCGCAGTGGTTGAGAGTCCGCCTGCCGATGCAGGGGACGCAGGTTCGTGCCCCGGTCCGGGAAGATCCCACATGCCGCGGAGCGGCTGGGCCCGTGAGCCATGGCCGCTGAGCCTGCACGTCCGGAGCCTGTGCTCTGCAACGGGAGAGGCCACAACAGTGAGAGGCCCGCGTACCACAAAAGGAAAAGATTCTGTGAGGGAGAGCTGAAAGAATACACAGAAAGTGCCTGCCTGTCTCACTAGACCAGTGCTGTCCAACTGAACTTTCTATGAAGATGGAAATGTATCCTGTCTATCCAATATGGTAGCCACTTAGCCACATGTGGCTATTGAGCACCTTATATATGGCTAGTACAAAGGAGGGACTGAATCTTTTTATTGCATTTATTTATTTATTTATTTTATTATTTTTTTTTTTTTTTAACACCTTTATTGGGGTAAAATTGCTTTACAATGGTGTGTTAGTTTCTG
>NW_006789324.1:2089867-2116186 GCF_000442215.2 Lipotes vexillifer | reverse complement strand
GCAGCAGCAGCCTTAGCGTCTCCTGCCCGTCTCTGGTTTCCGAGCTTTTCTCGCGCCCGTCTCTGGAGCTCCTTTAGGCAGCGCTCTTAAAACCCCTCTCCTCGCGCCCCAGGAAACACAGAGGCAAGAAAAGGTCTCTTGCCTCTTGGGTAGGTCCAGACTTTCCCCCGGACTCCCTCCCGGCTATCCGTGGCGCACTAACCCCTTCGGGCTGTGTTCAAGCCGCCAACCCCAGTCCTCTCCCTGAGCTCCGACCGAAACCGAAATCGAGCCTCAGCTCGCAGCCCCGCCCGCCCCCGGCGGGTGAGCACACGAGCCTCTCGGGCTGGTGAGCGCCGGTTGGCGCCAATCCTCTGTGCGGGAATCTCCCCGCTTTGCCCTCCGCGCCCCTGTTGCTGTGCTGTCCTCCGCGGCTCCGAAGCTCCCCGCTCCGCCTCCCGCAATCTCTGCCCGCGAAGGGGCTCCTAGTGTGTGGAGACCTTTCCTCCTTCACGGCTCCCTCCCACTGGTGCAGGTACCGTCCTTATCCTTTTGTCTCTGTTTATTCTTTTTTCTCTTGCCCTACCCAGGTACGTGGGGAGTTTCTTGCCTTTTGGGAGGTCTGAGGTCTCCTGCCAGCGTTCAGTAGGTGTTCTGTAGGAGTTGCTCCACGTGTAGATGTATTTCTGGTGTATCTGTGGGGAGGAAGGTGATCTCTGCGTCTTACTCCTCCGCCATCTTGGAAAGAGTCTATTGCATTTAATTTAAACTTAAGTAGCCACCTGTGGCTAGAGACCACCATACTAGATAGCACAGAACTAAACCAGAAACTCCAGGAAGGCAGGGGCTGTGCCCCTTTGACTCACCAGCATATAGTCAGCACTTAGCACAATGCCTGAGACCAAAGAGCTACCTGTAATTAATTGTTGAATGGATGAATGTATACATGAATGAGTGGCCCATTGTGGGCCTTCGATAAATAGCTTCTATCAGGCGGCAGAGCATTGATGTTTCTCAGACCCCTCCTGCCTGTGCGCTTCTTGCCTTTTCTCCCCTCATCCACAGCAGCCAATTATGCTCTCCTAAAGAAATGTCATTTGAGCCAAGAATTGGACAGAGACTGGATTTCAGGTGACTGGGGGAGGAGGAAAAGCAGCCCAATGCATCTCTAATGGGCCACAGAGGACAGGAAGCCCCCTCCAAGGCTGACTAGAAAGTTTGTCTATAACAGAGATGGTTAAATTAATGATGAGGCTCGGTGACAGGGAGGCCAGAGCGGACCCCCTAAATGTCACCTTCGTTATTTCTCAAGCCCACACGAAGAACTGCCTTCCCAGTCAACGTCCATGTTGTTATTGTTCTGCCTCGGGGTGGAGGGATTTTTTTCCCCCTAATCCTTACCACACGCATGGTTTAATTTCAGCAGGGGCAGGAGATGAGATGGCACAGGACGCTTAATAAGGGTTTTGGCTGTCACTGAGCAGGAACTATTGTGTAGATGTGGGAAGGGGACAGAGTGAGGGTGGCCTGCTAGGGCTTCCTTTCTCTCTTCCTCCCTGTAATATGGAGTCTGCCTTCCCAGACATGAGAGTGAGGGAGCGCCCTCTGACACTCTGACCCAGCACTCGGGTGGTTTTCCTCGCTACTCCTTCTCTGCATCAGTATTCTAGTCTGAAACAGAACACGGCATGGCTGGGAGCAGTGAGTTCTGGGCTGGGGGTCTGGAGATCCAGGTAGGAGTCTGGACTCTGACACGACTGGTGTGGGTGACCTCTGGCAATTCACTTCCCCTCCCAGGACCTCCATTTTCTATTCTATGAAATGGGACTGGACACGGCAATCTTTAAGACCTCTTTAAGCCTCTAAACTTGCAGAGTGGCTGAAAGTATGGACTTCGCAGTTACATAAAGTTTGAACCCTGGCTCTGCTCTTTCTTGGCTATTACTTAGCCTCTCTGAGACAATAATAATAGAACTTCATAGGGATGCTGTGAGGATTAAATGAGATAATGAATTCCAGTGGTCTCAGCCGTGGCCGCATATTAGAATCACCTGGGATACTTTTTAAAAATACCAATGCCTACAGCTTCAGCCTCAGAGATACTGACTTAATTGTCTGTGTCGAGGTCTAAGCACTAAGATTTTAAAAATGAACTTCTCAGGTGTTTCTAAATCATGTTTGAGGCTTGGTGGGGGTTTTCATATTTAGCAGAAGCTTAATGAGTATTTGGTGACTCAGTGGATTTTTTTAAGGTCATTTGTGTCATCCTCTTTTCCGAAACCTGCCTCTCTGGCCCTAAGTTACAGGAGCCAAAAAATAGCCCTGGGCTTGCAAATACATATACCCATTGGTTCCTCCTTTTTTCTCCTTTTCTTAGACCTCATACTCCTCCATTGCCATGACTCTCCTCTCCATGCCTCCTTTCCCCTGCTCTGCTCTGGACCATCAAGCATTATTGCACTTCGGGATGCTTTCAGTAGCCTATTATCTTTCTGCTTCCAGTATTCATTCTCAGATGAATCAGTAAAATATCATGAGCATATGAACATAGACTCTGGAGCCAGATTGTCTGGGCTCTAATCCCAGCTGAGCCATTTATTAGCTGTGTGACTTTGAATATTTTTCTTAACCTCTCTGTGCTCAGTAACCTCATCTGTTTACTGAGGATCCCAAAGATCGCAATCTTTGAAATCAGTTGTTCCCCCCATTAGACCTTCTAATAGGGTTACCTTGTAGTAGGGGAATGAAAGAGAATTGAGAAATAAAGTATTGACACAATGTTGAATATTTTCCATACCTATGTCATTTCATCCCCACAAAAGTAAGCGAGAAAGATATGCTCGTTTATGAGACGACAAAAACAAGGCACAGAAAAGTTGTTTAACCAAAATCATGCAGTGCGTAGAGGCAGAGCCAGGGTCCTGCCCAAGCCTGTCTGACTCCAGAGTCTGTGCTGTGTGCTTCTGATGGGAGAAAGGCCACCTCTTTGGGGACGTTTATCTGCTGTGACCTCACAGCTCTGGGAGGGATGCTGGGGGTATGGAGATGGGGAAGAAGGAGACACCCACCCATAGATGCTCAACCACAGTTTCTGAAACAACTGCCCATTGGGTGACATATATCAAATTGGAAGATATATTTGTGGCTTTTTTAAAAAAACCTTTTTTTATTTAAAAATTTTTTTCCTTGAAGTATAATTGATTTACAATGTTGTGTTAGTTTCAGATGTACAGCAGGACAGTTAAGAGGAAATAGAATACTTGAGTAACCATACTGTGATCCCTTGGCAAGAATTAAATATAATAACATTGATTCCTTCTTTTGTACATCACTCCGTAGTAATACAGAAGTTAATTCCCGAAGAACTCTGAGCGAACCTAATTGAGTATAGTGCGGTAGATGTTTAAAACACACCTCACCCTATCCCCACCTCCTTACGACTTCATTTTCAGTTGTACCGAGTTCCACTGGCCAGTGCCTGCCTGTCTCTGCTGAGGGCTTTTTTTTTTTTTTTGGTAGGAGTTTATTAATTAATTAATTAATTTTTGCTGTGTTGGGTCTTCGTTTCTGTGCGAAGGTTTTCTC
Organism: Lipotes vexillifer; assembly: GCF_000442215.2. NCBI lineage: Eukaryota > Metazoa > Chordata > Mammalia > Artiodactyla > Lipotidae > Lipotes > Lipotes vexillifer. Next base: position 2,112,622 of record NW_006789324.1, on the reverse strand, counting down.
TAGTTGTGGCAAGCGGGGGCCACTCTTCATCGTGGTGCGCGGGCCTCTCACTATCGCGGCCTCTCTTGTTTCGGAGCGCAGGCTCCAGACGCGCAGGCTTAGCAGTTGTGGCTCACGGGCCTAGTTGCTCCGCGGCATGTGGGATCCTCCCAGACCAGGGCTCGAACCTGTGTCCCCTGCATTAGCAGGCAGATTCTCAACCACTGAGCCACCAGGGAAGCCCTGAGGGCTTTTTCTGACTGCCAAAGCCTGCTTGGCCTGTCCTGCTTTGGTGGGCTGTAATCCCAGAGAATTAAGGCCCCCTAGAAGCAGCCCTGGCCTGATGACTGATAGGTGTTGGTTTATAACAGCCAGCTGCCTCACTCCTCTGGTGGGGTAGCTCTGAAAGGCATATGCTTCCCTGCCAGAGTTCTCCCAGGATGATTAAGCCTCATCTGTCCCCAGTAGTAGCTGAATTTTAATGCACCCATCGATTGGCTGCCTTCCCTTCCTTCCCTCTCTTACTTTCCCAGCCCCACAGATGTTTCCTGGGATCCCCTCCCAAATGAGTTACTCGCTCTCAAATCCATATCTCAGAATCTCTTCTGCAGGAACCCAGATGCAGACGCTATTCAGAATTGCTCTAGGCAGTGGAGAAACACACAAGAAAGATGCACTATCTTTGAGGAGCTCACGAACCATGGAGGGAGAGGAAGGCACACAAACACAGCTCAGGGCAGGATATGCTGCAAGTCACTGTTGAGGTGTGGCCCAGAGACACCAAGAGCAGGCCGAGTCAGCTCTGCTTTTTGTTTTTTTTTTGCGGTACGCGGGCCTCTCACTGTTGCGGCCTCTCCTGTTGCGGAGCACAAGCTCCGGACGCGCAGGCTCAGCGGCCATGGCTCACGGGCCCAGCCGCTCCGCGGCATGTGGGATCCTCCCGGACCGGGGCACAAACCTGTGTCCCCTGCATCAGCAGGCGGACTCTCAACCACTGCGCCACCAGGGAAGCCCTCAGCTCTGCTTTTGAGCTGGTAGGGAAGGAGAGGTATTGGAGTTTTATAGAATAAATAAATACTGAAAGGCGGGAAGAGTGTATGACAAAATATCTCCTTTCCTAGGAAAGGAGGACAGCACCGTACTGTCACCGACTGGGTCTGGAGGATCATGTCTGGGAACAAGCGGTGCTGAGGAAGTTCAGACAGGTGTGAACACAGGTGACAGGCGGTAGGCTCTCCATCAAGACCTAGGTGAGGAGTGAGGGGCCCGAGGTAGAGGCAAGGAGGAGGTTGACACTCAGAAAGCAAGGGCGTGTGCCCCTAGGATGCCCATTTCCTCTCCTCTCGTCCTCCAGTGCCCTGGCATCTGCCTGCCCTTCACAGACCCACCTCCTGCACCCTCCCCTTCCCAGCCCCTTCGTCTGGCGGCAGAGCTGTTCTGTGTGGCCTCTGCTCAAGGTGAACTTTGAGTCTGGGTCATCAACTGCTCCAGGCCTCCTGAGCCAGCCAGCCTTCTGACCTCGCTCTCTCTGAGTCCTCGTGCTCTGGCTTGTCTGAAAGGAATTTCTGGTCACCAGGCAGCGACTGGACAATGTGTCTTAACACTGAGGCTCCTCCGTTGGCTCTCCCCAAACTGCAGTCTCCCCTGTAGCTGGATGCATGGCATTGACTTTGTGTAGTGGGGCAGTTGTGTTTTTATAGCCTGACATACCAGTGCATTCATTTGAGCAGCACTTTTTAAAAAAATTTGCTTTATTGTAGTAGAGTTGATTTGCAATGTTTTTAATTTCTGCTGAACAGCAAAGTGATTCAGTTGTACATATATATGCGCTCCTTTTCATATTCTTTTCCATTCTGGTTTTTCACAGCACTTTGAGAAGTGCCTGCCCTTGTCGCAGCTCCTGGCAGGAGCAGCTTGTAGGGCATTTGATTCTGTACTTCTCTCAGCTGCTCATTGGGTCAGAGGTGGACACATAACCCAAGCCTGGAATTATGTGGCAGACAAACAGTTGGGCTGAGCCAATTGATTTCTTTCCCAAACTTTGGAATTGGAAGCGTAAGAGACTGCTGCCAGCATGTGGTGGGCCCTGGAGCAGGAAGGTTGTGTGGACCAGGAGCTGGAGGAACTGGGGGGCCACGTACAAGCTGGTGTGCGAACAGAAGAGAGCAGGGCGAGTCCAGAGGATGGAGCAGGCCCATGGAGAGAAGCAGAGAGCCGCAGGCCCTGCAAGAGAGAGGCCAGGGGCTTCCCTGGTGGCGCAGTGGTTGAGAGTCCGCCTGCCGATGCAGGGCACACGAGTTCGTGCCCCAGTCCGGGAAGATCCCACATGCCGCGGAGCGGCTGGGCCCGTGAGCCATGGCCGCTGAGCCTGCGCATCCGGAGCCTGTGCTCCTCACAGGGAGAGGCCACAACAGTGAGAGGCCCGCGTACCGCAAAAAAAAAAAAAAAAAAAAAAAAAAGAAAGAGGCCAGGTGTTAGTCCCCCTGGCTCTGCTTAATTGTCTCTCATAGGTTCTCAAGACCTCTGAGAAGCCCTATGGTTAATGCCTTTCCCCCAGGCTAGCTCAGGTGGGTTTCTCTTCCACACAGTCAAGAGTCTTAAAGGAAACAGAACCCAAGGGTAGCTGCCGCTGCAACATGTAGCAGCCCTGGAGGGCAGCCTGAGGGAGGTGAGGTCGGACTCCCACCAGCATACTAGAGAAGCTGACCCCAGAGTGCCTTATTGCACCAGGTCTTCTTGGCAGCATGCCTCGGGCTACAAGGGACCCCTGAGATGCAATAGGAGAGGCATCTCGAGAGGTGGGATTCCAGGTAATTAGTGGAGATGGCCAGAGATTTACATAGGCTGAGCAGACGGAAAACAATCCTTTGCAGATCGGGACAGTGTGAGCAAAGACATGGGAATATGAATATATTCATTCACTATTATTATTAATTATTATTATTATATAAATTTACATACAGTCAAATTGACTTCCTTTTTCTGGGTGTACAGTTCTAGGAGTTTTAATACATGTGCAGATTTATATAATTGCCATCACAACCAGAACACAGACAGCTCAGCACCTCAAAAACACCCTTGTGCCCCTTTGTGGTCAAACCTTCCTCCCACCTCTAACCCCTGGCAACCACTTGCCTTTTCCAGAATGTCATATAAATTGGATCATATAGTATGTAACCTTTTTTTTTTTTTTGCGGTACGCGGACCTCTCACTGTTGTGGCCTCTCCCGGTGTGGAGCACAGGCTCCGGATGCGCAGGCTCAGCGGCCATGGCTCACGGGCCCAGCCGCTCCACGGCATGTGGGATCTTTCCAGACCGGGGCACGAGCCTGTATCCCCTGCATCAGCAGGCAGACTCTCAACCACTGTACCACCAGGGAAGCCCAGTTTATAACCTTTTGAGACCATCTTGTTTCACTTAGCATAGTGCCTTTGACATTCATAGCTGTTGTTATTTGCTGTTATTGATTGCTGAGTAGTATCCCATTGTATGGATGTATCATACTTTGTTTATCCAATCCACATGGTTTCCTATTTTTGGTAACTATGAATAGAGCTGCTATAACATATATGTACAGGGCTCTGTGTGAAGATATTTTTGTTTCTCCACGTAAATGCCTAGGAGTGGGACTGCTGGATCATGTGATCAGTGTAGGTTTAACTTTATAAGAAACTGCAGACTGTTTTACGGAGTGGCTGTACCATTTTGCATTTCCACTCATGAATGAGATTAATGCCCTAACAAAAGAGACCCCTTATGTCTTATTTGCCATGTGTAAAATTGGAGCCATGTAGCTCCTCGAGCCAGAATTAAACGCATAGTCTAGATTTCAGGCTGCCTTTGAGTCCAGGCTGGGAAATACTAGAGAAAAAAAATCAATGGGAAACTCACCAGTAGTTTGGCTTCACTTGAAGTTCTGTTTCTTTTGCTACCATTTTCTTTTCAGAGTCCTCAGAGAGCTGCCCCATGCTTTCTTTCTGGAGTTTTTAGTTGCTTTCAGTGGGAGAGAGACAGAGTGGAGAGTGTCTTCGCTCCATCTTGACTAGAATCAGAAAACACTCATTCACTTTGTATTCACTAATATTTTCACTCACTCACATTCACTCATTCATCCTTCATTTGTTAATTCTTCTATTTATTATTACTTATTTGCTCAGAAGTCGTATGTATTTTAATCAGTATACCTGCTTGGAGCCCTTACTATTAATCAGGTGCTATGTTACTCACTGCAGATACAGACATGAAATAGATATAGTTCCTGTCTCAAAACTATGTTACTCACTGCAGATACAGACATGAAATAGATATAGTTCCTGTCTCAAAATAATCTTGGGCTAGAGAAAAAGGAGATTAATTATCAGATAAATATAAATATAGTGGAATGATGCTGTGATAGTGTGAGAGCAATCAACTGTCTTAAATGAAGGGATCCATAAGAAGGCAGCCTAGCTTCTGGAAGTTGTCTCTTGGAGACGTGTAAATTTGGGGTAAGAAGGCATTTCACTTTGAAAGGACAGCATGAATATAAAGCATGAGATTGGGAAATCCAGGGGGCGTGTTGGGAGAAGTAATGTCTCTTGTCTTTGACCTTGGCATTCCTAGGATTTCAGGACAGGGGTGTGACTGAAAATAATCCTAGAGCAGAACATAAGGACTCCTCCAAGATAATCCTTGAGTTTAGAAAATTGGTATTTGGTGGTCTCTCCTTTCCTATTCCTACCTATCCTGGTGGGTTCCATCTACTTGGTATTCTGTCAAAGCAAAAATGTATGCTTTGCTCCAAGGAGCCCATCTGGTCTGTCATCCGTAAATAGGAGGGAAGCAACAGAGCCTGTTTTTGCAGCTGCATCTAGAAAATACATGTGTGTGTGGGGGGTGTAACCTGACTCCTACTGATGTTCAGATCCAAGAGGTGCCAAGTCCTGAGATTTCTCAGTCATCTTCAATAACCTTCCATCTCCCACTTCTGTCCTGGATCCCAACCCCTGAGAGCTCATTCATCCCCTGATATATACAGTACCTGCATCTGATCTGCCATTTCCCTATATTTGCTTATGTATTCAATCCTGTCTCTTCTGATGGATTCCCTTTCTTTCTCTTCTTTACAAGTGTGGATGGCTCACCTTTGAACTGTTCTTGAAGTCTTCCCTGCCCCATCCTCCTCTGGCCCTCTTGTCCTCCCAGCTGAGGCAGCTGTGCAATCCAGTGCTGAGATGGGGGGAGTTCACAAGGGTTTTACTCAGTCACTGAGCCCAGCTGCTAGTGCTTCAGTTCTAATAGCTGTGATTTTTGCCTCATTTCTGAGACCCTGATGGGACCTCTAGTTACAGTAGTTTCTTCTGCTCACATTCCCTGTCTCCAAGTTTCTCACTTGAAAATGTGTCGGCCCTCTCTGCTCTTAGCATGTTGTCTCCTCCCACACTTGGGGCTCCTTCACCTGCAGACTCAACAGCAGGACCAGCTCCAGATCTTGAGTTACAGCATGAAGCCTCCCTGGATCTGGTCCATTCCTCATTGCATGCTTGGATGAAGAAGAAAACATGAAATCGGTATCAGATTCATCCATGCTGCAATCTAAGTTCCAGGAGATAAGTTGTTTAATTCTCTGATATCAATTTTCTAATTGTAAAATTGATTGTGAGCAAAATTCTTACCTTCTACATTGCTAATAAAACCCTGTCTTTGTTTAGCTGTTAAGCAGTCACAGACTTCTGGGGGCTGGGAGTTGAAGTCTTGAGCTAAGCTGATTGTGGTGGTAATTCCTTTCTTCTTACCAGTGATTGGCTTAGGAAAGGACATGGGATGAAATTCTGGTCAATGAGGCATGAGGCGGATGTCTGCTGGGGGCTTTGGGAAAGGATTTCTTCAACGGAAAAAGTCTCGGGAGGAAGCATTCACCCTTCTGCCTCATAATGCTATCCTTTGTGTGATGCCTGGAGTTACGGCAGCCATTGCATGAGGCTGCACGGTGCAGACCAAAGGCACAAGCCCACAGCCTGAAGATGACAACAGGGAGGAAAGGTGGAAAAACCTAGTTCTGGATGACATTGTTAAGCCACTTAATTGAGCAACCCAGAAACTGTGCTTCCTCTGGTCTTTTTGTTATGCAAGATAAATTTCCTTTCACTTCCATCATTTTTAGTTGGGTTTGCTCCCACTCACAGCCAAAAACATCCTGATATGTGGCATTATAATGCCTGTCTCACAAAGTTCAAGTGAGACTTTCTGCTCATCCTTTAGAGCTCAGCCCAAATGTCACCTCCTCAAGGAAGCCTCCCCTGATCGCTCATAGTAGGTCATATCATCCTGTCATGCAACAGTCACTAGCACCATGTAACTTTCCTTCTTTTCTTTCATCGCACTTGTCACAGTTTGCCTACCTGATTATTTACACCCTCTCTCACTGACCTCTAGGCTCTTTGAAGGCAAAGGTGGTATTCCTTTTGCTGACCTTTGTGTCTCCCATGGCTACTAGCAGTGTCCATCCAACAGCTCATCAACCCTCAATAAATCTTTGTTGAATGAAAGAATAAATCAACGCATGAACATATTTAGAAAAGAGCTGGCATTGGCAGGAAAGTCTACCTTCATGCCCTTTCTGAGACTGAAAAGTTGATCAACTCTCTCCTTATTTTTCATCTTGGCAAATGACTTTGTACCCCACCATTGGCTGATAGGTTTCAAAACAGTTTTACATGTACTTTGAAATGCACCATTATTTCATCCCCTCAGGAGCAGGTGCTATTTATTCCTCCCCACACCCCTCTCGCTTCTGTTCTTTAGCATTCATGACAGCTAAGCAAACCCCTTCTTTGATTTGTCTTCTTTTGCAGGCTCTAGGAGACTGATCAGTCATTACCTGTGAATAATGACCAGGGAGGTTGCTAAGTGATGTAGGAGTCTAGCTACCTCACCATTGAGCCCTCAGCTCTTAGCTAATGAAATGAAGGAAGTTTTGTCACCAGCTCCAATCTTACGGGATGTCCAAAGAGCTGTCTTTTACTATCCAGTAAGAGCCATGGGGCCCACGATTGCACGGGGATATGGGGGCTTTGGGAAGAAGAGCTGAAACAGTCTTGTCATCCCTCTGGAATATTTCAGAGAAACAAGCCAGCATATCATGGTGATTTATTTTCATGAAGCGTTAGTTTGCCTTGGAAGGTGGAGGTATGGGAGTTTGGAGAGTCAGGGCTTGTTGTGAGAGCCAGAGCTCGTCCTCAGCTTTCTCTTATCCATAGACAAGGAGCAACAATGATGGCATCCATAACAGCAGTAATAACTACAGCCTCAGAGGAGACTGGAAAAGGCGTTGGCAGCAAGCACACGCATTATCTAGCCCAGCATTTCTCAAAAGATGCTTTTCAGAGCATAAGTCCCCCAAATGCTCTTTGCTAAAGAGCTCATGGTGAAACTGTTTGGAAAACATAGTTATACCTCACTCAGTAAACACAAAGTTCCCTGAAAGATAAAGAAACCTGATGGACTTTGTTTAACACAGAGCTCCGGTGCTTATTTCACCAAGGAAACATTTATTTTTTGTAACTAATATATTAATGACTCCCGGAAGGAAGACATTTTGGGAAATGCCAATATGAGCAAAGGTGGTTGCTAGGTATTCTCATACCACAGACATTTACTGAAGAATTCATTCATTCATTCACATAATTATTCATTTAGTTGAGAAAGATCTATTGAGAGACTACTCTGCATAATGTAATGGGCTATAGGAGCAAAGGATGCAGATTCGATCATTGCCTGCTGAAAGCTATAGTCTAGTGGACGAGACAAAATTAAGTAACACTTCACAATTGACTGCTAAATTACAGCTGTGATGGGTGCTACAGAAGAGCAGCGTAGGGTGCATATAAATTTATACAACAGGATAAGGGAGGCGGTTTGGAAGGCAATCAGGGAGGCCATGCACCAACCAGCCTGGTTTCCCCAGGACTAGGAGTGTCCCGTGATGGGTGACCTTAACAGCTAAAATTGGGACCGTGTCAGGCAAACCAGGATGGTTGGTCACCTTAGCAGAACGTGACTTCTGAGGTTCTATCTGAGGATCTTAATGGGGCAGAGAGAGCTCTGGTAGGGTGGAGAGCTGTCTTCTGGGGCTGCTTCACTGCCCTGGGCCTGCCTTTCCCTGTCTGAGCAATGAAGGGGGTGATGTGTCTTCTGCTTTCTCACACATTGTTGGAATGGCAAGTGGGATGATTGCTGGGGAAGACCTTTGCCAGGTATAATGTGCGTCCTAAGTGCCAGGAATTACTCTTCCTGCAGGGGAACTGTAATTCCTCACTCCCTGAAGGAAAGTCCCCATTCATCCAGGAGAGGATTTTCTGAGAGCGTCACTAGCCATAGAGCTGAGTTTCTAAATCCAGCAGCAAGAGACATTTTCCACAGATGCAAGAACAGGAGTGCATGTGCAAGCTCACCAGAGGAGGCATAAATCACGGAGTGTGAAGCCATCTGGATGCTATAGGGTAACAATTTTCCCCAGGCCCGAGAGGGGCCAGAGCCCGGTGGCACTGTTCAGGGCCAGGCTGAGGGCAGTGCCTGGTCTCTACTGCCCAAAGAACAACCTTGCACATGGACTTGTGCACGTTGGGTGATTCTCATCACCTGCTGGGGTTTCAGGTTTTTCATCTATAAAGTGGAAAAAATATTTACGATATGGTCAGAATGTAATGAATTTACCATGCACAAGGAGTTGTGTTGTGTTTACATATACATTTAATCCCCACAGAAAAGTAGATTTTATTATTATCTTTCATGTTACAAATGTAAAAAATGGGTTTAGAGAGGTTAAATACTTGTCAAAGGTAGGGTGACCAACTGTCCTGATTTGCCTGGGACTATTCTGATTTTAGCAGTGAAAGTCCCGTGTTTTTGGAAACCCTCAGTCCCAGACAGCCTGGAGTGGTTGGTCATGTTAGAAGGTCACATAATTAGTAAGTGGTGAGCTTGTAAATATTTGAGGAAGACGATTATTTGTTAAACTGTTAACAAAAATTATAACAACAAAAATTTGATATAATTATATTTTTTAAATAATAATAATAATATATAGTAATAATCATTATTAAATCAGCCTTCCTTTTCAATATAAACCAAGTGCTTCTAGCCTTTTAAGAAAACCCCTTTATTTTAATAATGCTCAGCAGACATTTGTGCTACTCAGCAATATTTGTAGTTTTCTTCCTTCTGGGTGCAGAATCTTTGATGTTAGGCATGACCAAAGGACTTGTTTTGACAAATGGCATGTGATTGGAAGTGATAGGCGTCACTTCAGGGCAGAAACAGGTGAGAATCTGTGTGCAGTTCTCCATCTTCCCTACAGTGGATGCTGGAGATGCCTCTCCCAGATCCCTTTTGCTGGCTGGTGCACTCACCCCGCAGCTGCTGAGAGGGTTGGACAGAGCTCAGAGCTGTCCTTGCTCAGCAAGGCTGAGAGGACCAAATCTAGAGCCAGATGACCTGGTTCAAGCCCGACTCAACCAGGAATAACCCTGGGTACTTACTTAACTTCTCTGAGTCTTGGTATCTTTAAAAGGGAAATTCCCTACCTCATGGTGCTGATGTGAGGATTAAAGGAGTAATACATGTAAGGCTCTTATAACAGTTTGGCAGATGGTAAGCTCTCTGGCTGGCTATTTTTACTTCTCCTGCTTTACTCTGCCTCTAGGATAGTATGACAACCCATACCAATGGCGCTAATGCTGTCACAGATGATTTTTTTTTTAATATGATAACTCTGGTGTATTTAGCTGATAGTATTTTAAGTGATCATCACTTAGATTTCTTCTTTTTATTCTTTTGGCTTTTTTAAAATTGAGGTATAGTTGATTTACAATATCGTGTTAGTTTCAGGTGTACAGCACAGTGATTCAGTTATGTGTGTGTGTGTGTGTGTGTGTGCGTGTGCCCACACACACACATATATATATTCTTTTTCAGAGTCTTTTCCCTTACAGGTTATTACAAAATATTGAGTATCGTTCCCTGTGCTCTACAGTAGGTCCCTGTTGGTTATCTATTTTATATGTAGTAGTGTGTATATATTAATCCCAAACTCCTAATTTATTTCTCCCCCCGACCCTCTTTCTCCTCTGGTAACCATAAGTTTGTTTTCTATGTCTCTCAGTTTCTATCTGTTTTGGAAATAAGTTCATTTGTGCCTTTTTTTTTTAGATTCTACATATAAATGATATCATATGATATTTGTCTTTTTCTGTCTGGCTTACTTCACTTAGTATGACCATCTCTAGTTCCATCTATGTTGCTGCAAATGGCACTACTATATATAAAATGGCATTATTTCATTCTTTTTTTATTGCTGAGTAATATTCCAGTGTGTATGTGTACCACATCTTCTTTATCCATTCATCTGTCGATGGACATTTAGGTTGCCTCCAAAAGAATGGTTTTGAGCAACAGATGAGGAAACTAAGTCCTGAGGTATTTAATAGTTTGTTCAGTGTCACGTGGGGCTTTAATGCCAGATTTGGATTAAGAGCCAATATGGGGGAATGATAACACTAATCAGTACTTACCATTTGCCAGGCACTGCATTATCCCATTCAGTTTTTATAATAACATCTGGAAATTACTATAATCCCAACTTTACAGTTGTGGAAATCGAGGCAGGAGAGGTGACAAAAAAGTTTCACAGCTACAAAGTGGTGGCAAGAGTCAGAAAAAAATAGAAATGAGATATTTTGAGGTGAACTCTTATTTAGCAACAAAAATCAAGTATGATTACTATGTTTAAACAATGAAAAGTGTTGGTTACTAAGGTTTTTGTAGGACAGCAAACATGTTTGTTCATTTATTTACACAGTGTAACACACGACATCTCCTATTCTATACCTTGCCTTTTAAAAAATGCATTCTTCATTTCAGAATAACTTTAAAGAAAGCTTGCAAAGACAGTGCAGGGAGTTCCCACACACCCTTCAACTAGCTTTGCCTAATTTTAACGTCTTACTTTACTGTGGTACATTTGTCAAAACTATTGGTACACTACTACTAACTAAACTCCAGACTTGTTTTCAGATTCCATCAGTTTTTCCACAAATGTTATTTGTCTATTGTAGGATCCAATCCAGGGCTTGCTGACTTTTAAGTGAAGGAAAGCCTTAGAAATGATGGGAAAGCTTGTTTGCTAATGGAATCAGGATTTGATATTAGGGCAGTAGAATTACAGGTGATTTTTTTTTTTCCTGTGTTCAAAACTTTAACACTCTTATTACATGAACTCTATGGGAAATGTTATTACAGGAAGGCTCCTGGACTGTGGGCATTTGGCACTGTTGAGCACAAACCAGGTTATGGATTGGAAAAGTCCTTAAATTATCTACTGGCCCCATGGGGTAAAGGAGAAGCATGTATGTGTGTGCTGTGGGAGAGGCAGGTGATGGACGACTGAGCCACCACCATTGTCATGAGGAGGGGACAGGAAGATGGAGGGGCTGGATGCATTTATTTATTTATTTATTTAACATCTTTATTGGAGTATAATTGCTTTACAATGGTGTGTTAGTTTCTGCTGTATAACAAAGTGAATCAGTTATACATATACACATGTTCCCATATCTCTTCCCTCTTGCATCTCCCTCCCTCCCACTCTCCCTATCCCACCCCTCTATGTGGTCCCAAATACCAAGCTGATCTCCCTGTGCTATGCGGCTGCTTCCCACTAGCTATTTTACATTTGGTAGTAAATATAAGTCCATGCCACTCTCTCATTTAGTCCCAGCTTACCCTTCCCCCTCCCCATGTGTTCAAGTCCATTCTCTAGGTCTGCATCTTTATTCCTGTCCTGCCCCTACCTAGGCTCTTCAGAACCTTTTTTTTTTTCAGATTCCATATATATGTGTTAGCATACGGTATTTGTTTTTCTCTTTCTGACTTACTTCATACTGTATGACAGTCTCAAGGTCCATGCACCTCACTACAAATAACTCAATTTCGTTTTTTTTTTATGGCTGAGTAATATTCCATTGTGTATATGTGCCACATCTTCTTTATCCATTCATCTGTCGATGGACACTTAGGTTGCTTCCATGTCCTGGCTATTGTAAATAGAGCTGTAATGAACATTGTGGTACATGACTCTTTTTGAATTATGGTTTTCTCAGGGTATATGCCCAGTAGTGGGATTACTGGGTCATATGGTAGTTCTAGTTTTAGTTTTTTAAGGAACCTCCATACTGTTCTCCATAGTGGCTGTATCAATTTACATGCTGGATGCATTTAAATTTTACCTTGTGGGTCCATTACCGGTGCCTAGTAAATCTAGGAGCATGACTCCAAAGGTTTTTTGTGGGTTCTTTTTTTTTTTTTTTAGCTTGAGATTCTGTGATTCTTCGAACAAAAATGTATTAAGTATCTTTAGTGTGCCAGGCCCTTTGTTGGCTGCTTTACCTACGCTGTTTCCTGTAATCCACAGAATAAGATGTCCTTACAGATCAGAAGAGTGAGGTCAGGGAGGCTAAGTGACTTGCCCAAGGACACACAGATTGTCAGTGGCAGAGTAAGGGTCAGAACTAGATCCATAGGACACTATTGGTCTTTTATGCTCCAAATTGTACTTGCTTGACATCCTCTCAAAAAAGCCTCTTTGGACTTTGGCATCAAAGGAGAACCCTTCTATTCTGATAGGCATTTGGGTAAAAGGCCTGAAGGGATGCTGCGGGAAGGGAGACAGAAGGTACAGTAGGGTTGTGTGTGTGAATGTCGTCAGTGGGTTTCTGGGTAGAAACTATTGCTTGAAAATGATTTCACCCTCTCCTTCCTCTCTTCCTCAGTTGGGTAATGATAAGGAATCTTGTGTCAGCTCTTGGTTAAAACTAGCATTTCGGAGTTTTTGGAGGGCGGCCAGCACTGGCATGAATGAGCAGGGCCCAGTCAGCCTCCGCATCCATCCAGAGGTTCCCCTGGGACTGGCCAAGTTGAGTTTCCTGAGCCAGATGCTTGGGAAACCTCCAACTTGGCTTTGGGGATATACACACATGTGCGCGCGCGTAGACACATCAAAACAAAATAAATAAAGTGGAATTAAAAAGCTGGAGGCACCCCATCGTGCCCTATTTACAAACTGCTTTAGTTCCTTCTGGGTTGTATTTGATTTTGTCCTTCACTGAGAAATGGGGAGACATCAGAATGACTATGTGCCAAGGAGAGGACTCCTGACCATCCTTCAGCCTCCTTCACCCCCTTAGTCCCTTTCATACGACAGGATGCCCTCAATTACTCTCTCTGGGGGGGTCCCAGTCAGAAGAAGATGGAGCCAACCATCTGTTACCGACTCCAGTGAGCAATTTAATTTTCTCTTGTTCCCAATGAGGAGGATTTTGTAAGAACATAAATTACCATCAGTGCTGGTTAATCAGGCACTTGCCGTCTGAAGAGGCAGAGACAGTCAAGCCAGAGAAGCCCACTGACCTGGGCTTACCAGAGGGCACCCTGCACTTTGGTGAAAAAGCCATATGAAAGGAGCAAAGACTGTCAGACAGGAAACTTCCATAGAGATCGTCCAATCTGACACCTCCTTTTATAAAAGAGGAGATCGAGGCTGGAGAGGGGAAATGATCTGTCTAGCTAGGCAGGGCAGAGTTAGGGCTTGAACTAAGCAGCCCCATTCCCAAACGCACACACAGTAAAATGAATGACTTGACTACTTGCCCTTGGGTTTGATCTCTAAAGGCAGGATCAAAGAACAATATTCATGATGGCAATGACAACCACAAGAGCTACACTTTATGTGACCAACAATCTAGGAGCAGTTTAGTGTGGAGTTAACAGAATGGGCTCTGGAGCCAGGTTGCCTGGGTTCAAATCCCTGTTCTGTTACTTACTAGCTATGTGACCTTGGCAAGTTACTTAACCTCTGGGACCTACAGCAGACATTGTCAGTTCTTGATACCTATCTCCTCACATCCCCTTCATATTCCCATTCAATCCAGCCCAACTTTCCATGGCCAGCATCTGCATCTTTGTTGGAGGGCTATCCTTGGGCCTCCAGAACTCAATTTATCAGTATACATAAAGGCTGAGTCTTCTGGGGGCGGCCTTTGAACAATGACTGACAGATATGGGGGTATAAATGCCCCAGCTCCCTTGCCTCTTGTCTGAGATAATTTCCACGCATGTGTTTTGCACCATTTCCCAGAGTTCCCTGCAGGATTAAGCTCTATCCACTCACCTCAGCAGCGGCTTAATAATGTAGCTGTTATTGCTACCTTCTTTCCCCCACTGTTAGCGTGTTCTTTGCACCTCTCCATAAAATATTTGCACTCAGATCCTTGTCTCAAGAACTGCAACTGGTTTGTTCATTCAAGCTAAGACAGTGCCTCAGCTTTCTCATCTATAAAATGGCATTAATGACAGTTTTTATATCAAACAGTTGTTGTTAGGGTTACGTGGGCTGCAAATGCAAAGAACGGTGCCTGACCTTTAGTGGAAATTCAACAGATAGCTATGTGGCTGATAAATACTTGTCTCATTAATTATCTCATGAATTCCATGCTATACACACAATTACCCCCATTTTACAAATAAGATCATTCAAGCTCATAGAGATTAAGCAATGTTCCCAAAGTCATGCAGCTTAATAAGGAATAATGTCCTGATCTTAACACAAATCCATCTTTGAAGTTCCTTCCATTTTCTGGCCTCTTCCAGGAGGTTTTCCCTGATACTCCCAATCTGGGTCAGGTCAAGGGTCCTTCCTCTGTGCTTCCATTGTGATGGGAAGCATACACTTTAATACACTTGCCTCAGTGTATTAAAATGGTTTGCTTGCTTGTCAGAATTTCTGCCTAGGCTTGGAGCTCCTTGGGGCCTGTGACCTTCCCTCCTTGGCATCTCTGTAAACTCAGCATCTAGCCTGGTGCCCTGCATGTAGCAGGCTTCTAGTGAGGGCTGAATAAAGCAGCAGCAAACAAGGCAGGGAACCCTCCCCGCTGCCCCCACGTCCCCAACCTTCGCCGTAAACCCCAGGGTGTAAGTCTGTGTATGGGTCTCACGGTCTTCGGATTTCAGCTGGGAGCATCTTGGAAATCTTTACAGGAAATTCTCTTCTCCCATTCGTGCTGCAGAGAGGGTTTGTAAATGTGGTTGACAGGCCTCTTGGGGGTTCCAAAATTTCATCAAGGTGTCTAGTCCTCCCTAAAATCTTGTCGGGAAGACAAGGATCTCACGTGGTACCACACAGAGATAAATGAGAATCTAATCCCAGGAACGTCCCATTGTGAGGGCCTGATGGAGCTACAGAAGCCTTCAAGGACTGTTAAGGTGTATGAGAAAAAGCAGGCAGGAGATGAAAAGTGTATCGGCATGACCAAGATGAGGTCCAGCAGGGAAGGAGGAGACCAGAATGAGGCTGGGAGTGCAGGGATCTTGTAACGACAGCGATGATGAGCATCAGGCCCACCTCATCAGGCCCACCTCCTTTTAATGCCGGTGCTGTGGGCTGGTTTCAACATGTTGTTTAAGAGTCCAGGCTCTGGAGTCAGTATCCCCTGAGTGTGAATCCCGCTTACTAGCTGTGTGATCTTGGGTGAATTATTTAGTCTGTCTGTGCCTCACTTTTCTTATTTATAAAACAGGGATAACATGTACCTTCCTCACGGGATTGTCATAAATACAAAAGCCTGTGAAATGCTTGCGACAGTGGCCTGACACATAGGAAGCAAGTAGGCAATTGTTCATTTTTACTAGGCACTGAATAAGACTTTAAGGAATAAAGGGTGAACAATTTTAGCTCTCTGGAAGCTCAGGATCTAGGGGTGAGGTCACTAAACTTTTTTCATTACTTGCCCCAACAGTAATAAAATATTTGAGCAGGTTCCCCCAATAAATGCTCATTTGTTGAAGGGAGCCAAATGATACAAGTAAGAAGAGGATGCTGGGGGAGCACAGAGGAGTGGCATCTAGTCCAGCCCTGGCTGGGGGCTGTCCGTGTGACTGATGGCGGAGGTCAGGGAAGGCTTCCTGGAAGAGGCAATACTTGAAGTGACTCTCGAGGGACACGTCAGAGTTAACAGAGTAGAGAAGGTAGGAGAAGGCTTTTCGGGCAGAGGGAAGACCTGAGCAGAAGCCGACAAATGGGCTGTGAAAGGGCCATCTGCAAAATGTTGAAAAATTTGGGGCCTACGGCACTGAGTGAGGGAGTGGGGAAGGGTTACTCTGCTGCTTAAAAACCCCTCGGTGGTAGCCCACTGCTCTTCGAATATACACCAGGATTCTATACAGAACCATGGAAGTCCACGCCCTGGCCCCTCCCCCTCCTAACCCTGCCCCCTGCCACCTCCCCACCTCCCTCTGCCTTAGCCCCACTGGCTGTCTCAGTCCGCTTCTCCCCACTTCAGATTCTGAGCCAAAGACTCACATGCAGGTGGTTTCTTCTCTGAGTGTTCCCAGGAGGAACCTTAAGGAAGCAGGAGAAGCAAGATAGGGAACAGGGAACAGGAAGAAGCCAAGTAAGTGCGATTTCAGGTGTAGTTCCAGACTGTTCCTGATCCCACAGGAAGCTCTGGAGTGTAGGTTATAACTCTGGAGGGAAGTATAATTTATACCTCAGGGTTTGTCTAGTTTTTTTCTTTTTTTATTGAAGTACAGTTGCCGTACAATATTATGTAAGTAGCAGGTGTACAATATAGTGATGCACAATTTTTAAAGGTTATACTCCATTGGTAGTTATTATAAAATATGGGCTATATTCCCCATGCTGTACAATACATCCTTGTAGCTTATTTTATACCTAATGGTTTTTACCTCTTACTTGCCTACCCCTATATTGCCCCTCCCCCCTTCCCTCTCCCCACTGGTAACCACTAGTTTGTTCTCTATGTCTGTGAGTCTGGTTTTTTTTGTTTTGTTTTTTCTTTTTTTGCGGTACGCGGGCCTCTCACTGTTGTGGCCTCTCCCGTTGTGGAGCACAGGCTCCGGATGCGCAGGCTCAGTGAGGAATAGTTATTGACCTTGGAAAACCTTCAGTGAAACCAGTAACACACAAGATTGCATAACAGTATAGCCTAAGCAGTATTAGCCTCATCAGTGCACAGAAACTACATAGAATGTTTACTGATGTTCACGAGATTGTGGGACACTTATTCTTTCCTTTTTTTTTTTTTTTTTTTTTTTGGTTGTTGTTCTATTCTCTAGAGTTTGTCTAGTTTTGGTTCTTCCACACCGGTCAGTTGTTGGCACTGGGCACCTGAGGAGAATGTAGACTTTTAGGCACACTGGCTCTCCACACAGGTGAGGTGTCTCCAGCCTCTGAAGGCCACAGGTGTAAGGTAAGCTACTAGCAGCAAATCACACAGAAACAAAAGGGACCCCAGAGCATGAGGGCAGGGGGGACCAACAGCGTCCATTATACCGGCCTGCTTTGGTATCCTGAATGCTCCCAGCTCTCTCCTTCTACCCAGGGTCCTTCATACCTGCTGGTCCACTGCCCGGAACCCTCTCTCCCCTTCTTCATCTGGCTAAGTCCTCTCATCCTTTAGACCATTGCTAAATGCCATTCCTTGGAGAAGCAGTTTGACCCTCAAGACTGGGTTGGTGGAATCTAAAAAATACAACAAACTAGTGAATATAACAAAAAAGAAGCAGACTCACAAATACAGAGAACACACTAGTGGCTGCCAGTGAGTGGGGGGAGGGGCAATGTGAGAGTAGGGGAGTGGTAGGTACAAACTACTGGGTATGAGATAGGCTCAAGGGTGTATTGTACAACACGAGGAATATAGCCCTCGTGTAGTACTGCTAAATGGAAAGTAACCTTTACAAATTGTATTAAAATTTTTTTTAATTAAAAAAAAAAGACTGGGTTGGACCCACCAATTGTTCATTCTCAACACAACCCATATTTTCCTTCCTAGCACTTCATAACAAATTGTAATTAACTATGTATGTAATTGGTCCCTGTGTATTAGGTCGAACTCTGTCATTTGCAAATGATGGGAAAACAACTCAAATTAGTTGAAGCAAAAATTGGGGAATGGCTTCTGCAGCAGGCGGGAAAGGGTAGGGGGTGTGACTCCAGAATGGCCGGACAGACTGACAGCAGCCACTAGGGCCTCAAGACTTGGTCCTGACACCTCCACAGAGCCAGACTCTTCTCTCTCCTCATCTCTAAACTCTGCTTATTTCGTTTTGGCTTCCTTTTCTGCCGCTGCAGTTGTGGAGGGAATGTGGTCACTGATATCACCACGTCCACATCCTAGTAACTATTGGAAAAAACACCAGTTGACCTGAGTGACTCAAGTCCCTACCCTTAGAGCTATCACCACAAAGGACGTGGAGATGGGCCACTGTGATTGGCCAGGCCTTGGTCATGTGCTTACCTAGCTCAGCGGAATGCAAGGCAATGCCCCTGATGGGTCCCCCAGAGTCACATGACTTGCAGGTGTGGTGCGCTGCTCCTCAAAGGAAGTGTCGGGGAGGAGCTGCGGACACAACATTTTCGTCTTATTTTGTGCTCACTCTCCCACAAATATTTGTAGATATCACCTACTATGTGTCAGCCACTGTTCCAGGTAATGAGAGATAGGAAAGTAAACAAATATGTTCCTGCTTATGCCAGAAGCTTCTCTTATAATGAGGGGAGACAGAAAATAAGCACAGTAATCATCATAAACGTGTCAGGTAGTGAAATGTGTTCTGGAGAAAAACAAAGCAGGGTACAGAGGACAGGGCATGGCTGAGGGAACACTACGTTCTACAGGGTGGTCAGAGACAGCAATTTGGAAGATGGCACTGGCAGGGGCCAGGTGGTGAGGAATCGCTACACCATTCTGAGGAATGTGAATTAAATCCTCATAACAGGTCTGATTGCCTATCTGCCTGCCTGCCTGCCTGCCTTCCCACTTTTTCTTAAAATGCAATATTTAGACTGCAGGTATCAGAATGCCAGGTGGCGGCAGGGTATTTGTTAAAAATTTGGGTTCCTGGGCCTCTCCCCAAACCCACAGATTCAGAATCTCTGGGGTAAGACCTAACACTGTATCTTTAACAAGCTCTCCGGGTGATTCTTATGCACATCCAAGTTTGAAAACGACTATCTAGGGCAGTAGAGAGATAAGAAGGACTCTGAACAGGGGAAAAAGTTGAGCTGCTTTGTGTTTTGTTTTGTTTTGTTTTGTTTCTCCCCGTATGAGGGCCTCTCACTATGGCCATGGCTCACGGGCCCAGCCGCTCCGCGGGGCACGAACTCGTGTCCCCTGCATCGGCAGGCGGACTCTCAACCACTGCGCCACGAGGGAAGCCCCTCCTTTGTGTTTTAGAAAGCTCTGGAGACTACACGGAGGATGGGCTGGAGGCTCAGAGACTGGGCGGTTGAAGAGGCCGCAGAAACAGAGAGAGAACATGTAGCTGGAAGTGGTGGAACAGAAGAGAAAGTTTAAATGGTAGATGGACAGGAATTGGTGCCTGGGAGGGTATGGGGATGGAGGAGAGGGAACAGTTCGAACACCCCCTGTGCTCTGACTCAGATGCTGGTGGCAGGGGGCGGGGGACCCTGCACCCAGGAGCAATGAGCTGTGGACATCGTTGACGCAGAATCCCATAGGGTAAAGAATAACATTTCATTATTTCTCTTTACTCATCCCCCAGACTCCATTGAGTGTGCCTAGGTATAACTAGCTAATTTGGGGGCATGAGGTTTCCATGAGATAATGCTGGTAAAATTCTTGGCAGTCAGTGCAGTTGTCTCAGTGGAATACCTGGGCAGGTATTATTAGGCCCATTTTACCTGTTCAAAGCAGTGAAGTGACTTGCCTGAGATCTCACAACCAAGATGAAGATCTGGCTTCAAATCCTGACCAGTTGGACTCTAAAGTCTCTGTATTTTTCACCACTGGGCCAATGAGTGCTGGGCCGGGTGTCAGAACCTCAGTTAAACAGGCTGGAGTCGGGAAAGGTTTCAGGGGGGAAGACCAGGCCTGAGAAGCTGAGGCAGCCGTCTGATCCTCTCCCCCATGGTGGCCTTGCCCAGGCCACAAACTGCAGATCCCGTGCTTGTCAGAGACCAAATCTAATTCCCACCGATATTTGTTCAACAGCTCAGACATGCTAAGGTTAACTGTCTTATAAATGATGAGACAGATTAACAGAGTTAGGCCTGAGGCATCAATAATGAAGACTCTCCATCCAATGAGAGGACACAAGGTTGAGGGCAGTGAAAACACAGGAGCGGTGGCAGGAAAGGAAACCATCTCCTTCTTTCAGGAGAAGGACCAGGATGAAAGAGGTCAAGGGGCTAGGCAGGGGGAATTCCAGGCAGAAGGGATGACCGAACAAAGGAAGATAGGGTCTTGGGAATGACCTCATCCATTCTTATGGCTTCGTGGAGACGGAAGCTTAGTTCACTGTTGGATCGATGACTTGGAGGTGTCTGTGGGGCATCCACTGGAGGTGTCCAGCAAGTAGCTGAGTACATGGGTTACCACTCCCCTGGAAGGGCATGGGGAATAGCCGTATAGCTGTGGTATTTAATAATGTATAAGATGAGTGGTAGCTAAATCCATGGGGGTAAGACAAGGTCAGTGACAGCGTATAACGTGAGGAAAGAAAAGAAAACTGGTGAGGATGGAATACCAGCATCTAGTGCACAGGAAAGGATGATCCAGTCATAGAGACTGAGACAGAAAAGTTAAAAACAGTAGAAGAAAAAGTTCTACCAGAGCTCAGGGAAGACTGGAATCCTGAAGCAGGAGGATGCAGCTATTGCCAGATGTGGGGAAGGAAAACAGGGAGAAAGCAGAGGACAAACAAACCAACCCTGACTACTCTCTCCTTCTGCCCACCAGTCTCCCATTGGATGAACCCAATCTAAGTCAACCAGCCAGGGGTCCCAAGTGATGCAATCCACAGGATCAGACTCTCAAATATACTAGTGCTTGTGGTCATCTGTTATTTCCTATATTCTGGAGATGAGAGTTTCAAGAAGGTAGGCATGCTCATAAAACCGTGTTGAATGACACTAAGGATCCTTCACTGGAAGTCTTCGATGATTTTGGAGCAAGAGGTTTCAGTGGCATAATTGGAGCCCAAGCTAGATTGCTAGGTGCGGGGAAAGTGGACACTGTGAAATTAGATTCTTTTTCAAGAAGTTTGAGAAAGGAGTGAGTGAGCTGGGGCATGCAGAGAATAGACCCTGTTCAATTTTCACAATGTGTCTAATTTCTCTTGGATGTCAGAGTAGCCTCCTAATGAGTGTACCAGGCTAGGCTTTCGTTTTTTTCTCCACCTACATTCACTATATTGGTGACTCACCCATTCTTATGGCATTAAATGCCATCTCTATTGGGGATGAATCCTGAATTTATATCTTCCACTCAGGTCTCTCTCCTAAACCCCAGATTCATAACTATCCCAAATCAACAAGTCAAAATAAAAATTTTGCCTCCTCCTAGGTCTGTTCCACTTACTGTTTCCTCCACCTCAATGCACGGCATCTTCATTGCTTTCTCTTGTTCTCTTTCAAAACCATGGAGTCATCCATGTTTGTTTATTTATTTATTTATTTATTAACATCTTTATTGGAGTATAATTGCTTTGCAATGGTGTGTTAGTTTCTGCTTTATAACAAAGTGAATCAGCCATACGTATACATACATCCCCATATCTCCTCCCTCTTGCGTCTCCCTCCCACCCTCCCTATCCCACCCCTCTAGGTGGTCACAGGGCACCGAGCTGATCTCCCTGTGCTATGCGGCTGCTTCCCACTAGCTAGCTGTTTTACGTTTGGTAGTGTATATCATCCATATTTTTTTAAATCTTTCTTTCGTATCCCACTTTCAATACCTCAGGAAATCCTGTCGGCCCTACCTTGCATATCCAGAATGCTGCTACTTGCCACCTTCTCCGCTTCTGTCACCCTCATCCAAGCCATCTCCCATGCTGCCCTTGCTTGGGTCCTTCAAGCCTCTCCTGCACTAGTTCTGCCTTCCCTTGCCCCCTTGCAGTCTGTTCTCGACCCAGCAGCGAGAGCAATCCTTCAGAAATGCAAGTCAGATCGTGCCTCTCCTCTGCTCACATCCCCACGATGGACCCCATTTCATTCAAGCAAAGCCAAAGTCCTTCAGTGGCTTACGTGGTCTGTCCCCGCCCCCCCAGCCTTTCCTCTGACATCACCTCTTATGAGTCTCGCCCACACTCACTCCACTCAACTTCAAAGACCTCCTTGCTGTTCAAACACTCTAGGGAGCCCCCACCTTGGGGCTTTTGCATCGCTCTCCCTTCTGCCTGGAATGTTCTTTCACCAGGGATTCAGTTGGTTAATGCCCTCACTTCCTTGAAATTCCTTCTCAAATGTTACCTTCAAAGTGAGTACCCTGCCATCCTCTTTAAAATCACAATCTATCCACACATTCCCTTGCCACACAGCTGACCTGCCTTAAGCTCCACCCTTTTTAATCTCAAGGCTGTTTGTTAAGAGGCCTGGTTGAGACCACCCATGTGAAGTACACACCAAATGGGCAATCCTGCACCTTCCTGAGAGAAGCCCTCCAATCTGGCTGGCGCCTTGGGTGGGAATGAAAAAGCTGGGGTTGGTGGGGAGGTATGGGAGACCCGTCTTGGCCGCTCAAACTCTGCTTTCAAACACAGCCCACAACCTCATTATCCGCTCACAGGAGCACAGGCAGTCACCTCAGGGTACCAGTCAGCTTGCAAAGAGGAGCATCTGTGAGGCGGACAGGATGCTGACGCAGACAGGATGCTGACGCAGAGCTGGCAGCCAGCAGGAGGGGCCAGCCCTGCTTTCCTGA
>NW_006789324.1:2052034-2089857 GCF_000442215.2 Lipotes vexillifer | reverse complement strand
TCACCAGCAGGAAGGGAGCTGGGACCACAGAGCAGGAACCCCAGCCATGGAGCCCCAAAGGAAACCCATTTCATCAGCCTCTCCTCCCACGGGACGGGGAGGGTGGTGGCAATTTAGAACTCACAGAAAGCGTCCAGCCTCCTCCAACCACCCAGGAAAACACTCCTGTTACGGGGGCAAAGTGTCAGTTTAACAGACATTTCTGCCAGGCACTGGATGGGGGAGACTGATGTGCCTCTGCCTTTAGGGAGCCCTTGGTTGCGGCAGTGAGAGCAGGCAAATAAACGCTTTCAATTTTGTGTTATTAGTAAACGCTGTGATCAGGTAAGCACAGGCATTAGGAAACACACATAGGACAGGACACACGTTCCAGACTTGGAGGGATGGCTGGTGGGGGAGGTGACCTCTAAACTGAGTCTTAACTCATTCATTCATTCATTCATTCAGCCAGCACTTGTTGAGGATCAGCCATGTGCAAAGAGGCCCGCTTTCAGGTATGGAGGGTGCAGGCATGAATCAATAAAAAGTTTCCTCTGGGGCTTCCCTGGTGGCGCAGTGGTTGAGGGTCCACCTGCCGATGCAGGGGACACGGGTTCGTGCCCCGGTCCGGGAGGATCCCACATGCCACGGAGTGGCTGGGCCCGTGAGCCATGGCCGCTGAGCCTGCACCCTGAGGCTGGAAGCACCAGAGAATTGGAGGGTAAGTAGAGGGCAGCCTGGAGGAGGCATCTTGGCATGGCAGGGTTCTGAGTATGGAGTGCAGGCCCCTCCAAGTCTGTCCCAAACTCACCCACCTGCAGCCTCCAATGACTTGATGCTCAAGCCCCACTAGACTTCAGACCACTCTTTAGGCCATTGGCCCATAGTCCCACGTGTCAAATCCCACATGTCCCTCAGGGCCTGGCTCAAACATCACTCCCTCCATGGCTCTTCACTAGAGCCTGCAGACCAGGATGGTCACACTCACCTCTGAGTTCTCAGCCTGGACATGTAACCCATCTGTCCACCTGTCTGTCTCCCCAGCCAGGCTGTCAGGTCTTGACAACTGGGGCTCTGCAGCCTGTGTGTGTAAAGCCCATGGCTTAGACCAGGTGGGTGCTCAATAAATGTGTACACAGAAGGGGGAAAACAGGAAGGGAAGAAGGGAGAAAGGAGCTAGCTTTTATTTATTTATTTTTAAAATTTTACTTATTTATTTTTTTATTGATGTATAGTTGATTTACAATGTTGTATTAGTTGATTTACAATGTATTAGTTTCAATGTTGTATCAGCAAAGTGATTCAGATATAT
The DNA here is from genome assembly GCF_000442215.2 of Lipotes vexillifer. Lineage (NCBI taxonomy): Eukaryota > Metazoa > Chordata > Mammalia > Artiodactyla > Lipotidae > Lipotes > Lipotes vexillifer. Next base: position 2,088,566 of record NW_006789324.1, on the reverse strand, counting down.
ATATATGTATATATATATATGTATGTATATGTATGCATATACACACACACAAAATATTGAGTATAGTTTCCTGTCCTATACAGTAGGTCCTTGTTGTTTATTTTATATACAGTAGTGTATAGAGGAGCTAGCTTTTGAAAAGCAGCATAGATATTTAACCCTCACAAAGGATATATGCAGAAACCCTTGTAAATCCAGATGCTATTTGCAAATGTCAATCCAGAATATATTATTTTGGCCACAAAACTTTTCCTTCCTAAGAGCCATTGCTTCCCTAGTCTTCATTACTTTTTCTTCCCTTCCATTACCAGCATTAGCTCCTGGTTTTTCTTTTTAGAAATATGATTCACAGAGAAACCAGTTTTTGCACATTTTTAGAATTCAGTTCATGAGCATTACCTTGTAAACCTCAAAAGCCATGCTGAGGTATGCATGCTGGGGTTCCCAAACCCACTTACTCACAAAGCAAATAGCTCTCAAAAACCAAATTAATGATGCTGCAAAATGACAAATTACTATGTGTCATAGACCTCAGGGATCCCCAGAGAACAGTGCACGCAGAGGATGTGAAAGCCAGAATGCTAATGGCTACCTCGCTCATCTGCAAGGAAGAGGGGACCTCTGGGAAAGACTTGGCAACTAGTCCTCCTTTCCAGATGCAGCGCGTTCTCACTCGCACTGGGCCACAGGTTTAGCTAAGTACTCAGTTACTAAGGAAACCCAAGTTGTCAGTCCTGAGCCATATGGGACTAATGATGATTTATTTAGGAAAAACAAGGTTTGTCACTTTAAGCTTACTGCCACAAAATTGCTTTTTGATTACCTCCTTCCTTATTGCATTGTCTTGTCACAATAAACTACAGAAACAAGTGGTAAGGTTAATAATCATGGGCTCCGTTCTTGTCACTCTCAAGGCTCAGCAAGGTCACGGCTGCAGGCTGAGTGTGGCAAGCAGGCTTCTGCAAAGCCTCCTCTGGAGAAGAGGACTTCGCGGATGGGACAGGGCAGGCCAGGCTCTCGCCAGGCAGCTTTTACTCCTGACTCCCCTGGAGCCAGAGAGTTCCTAAAATCCAGCCCTCCCAGTTGGAATTCAACCCATCCTTCAAACCCATTCCAAATGCCATTCCCTCTCTGGTTGAAATCATCTGGTCCTTTCTCTGCCCATTCAAAGCTCACAGTTGGTACCCTCAGTTAAGACAGCTTACTGAGTAACTACCAAGTGCCATGCCCAGTGCTAGACTTTTCATGTGGCTTACCTCCTTTTGAACTCACAGCCGCTTACAAGATGGTCCTTACCATACTTGGTTCTGCTTTGCCTTTCCTGTTGGTGCCATTCTCTCAGACTGGCTTCTCCATGATTTTCTGGCCGCCCACATCTCTAGCTCACAATCTCTATAAAAAGGGAGGAAAAAGGCTCCTTTGCCCTGGTTAAAAAATCCTGGTGAAGAATTCAGATTGGTTTGCCCTGATTCAAGGACCTACCTTTTCATGAATCGATTGAGTCAGGTCAGCAGAATCTCAGACAAAGATGTCAGCTTCCATTCAGATCAATTATTTAGAACAATATCTGAAAACAGAAGGGGCTGCTATTCCCATCAGGAAGGGGCTCTGGGATACAAAATGATAAATGGTCATTACAGAGCCATATGCTTCATTATCTACTAGACATTTGACTAAAAACACCTCCCAAACTATTCACCACTCACACTCTGCCTCGCTGAATGACATCGCCATCTTCACGTGCTCCTCAAACCAAGAGGTTTAGGACTTGCTAATGCCCCTTTCTCCCTCGTGTTTAAGATTAGACTGGTTACCAAGTCCTATTGTTCTATTTCTAAAAATGTTTCTTTTTTAAAATTTTTATTGGACTATAGTTGATTTACAATGTTGTGTTAGTTTCAGGTGTATAGCAAAGTGAATCAGTTATACATATACACATATCCACTCTTTTTTAGATTCTTTTCCCATATAGGCCATTACAGAGTATTGAGTAGAGTTCCCTGCGCTATACGGTAGATCATTATTAGTTATCTATTTTATATATATAGTAGTGTGTATATGTCAACCCCAATCTCCCAATTTATCCCTCCCCCACTTACTCTCTGGTAACCATAAGTTTGTTTTCTACATCTGTGACTCTACTTCTGTTTTGTAAATAAGTTCATTTGTACCCTTTTTTAGATTCCACATACAGGTGATATCATACAATATTTGTCTTTCTCTGTCTGACTTACTTCACTCAGTATGACAATCTCTAGGTCCATCCATGTTGCTGCAAATGGCATTATTTTGTTCTTTCTTATGGCTGAGTAATATTCCATTATATATATGTATACATCCTTTTTATCCATTCCTCTGTTGATGGACATTCAGGTTGCTTCCATGTCCTGACTATTATAAATAGTGCTGCAATGAATATAGGGATGCTGAATCTTTTCGAATTATATATTTTCTCCGGGTATATGCCCAGGAGTGGGATTGCTGGGTCATATGGTAGTTCTATGTTTAGTTTTTTAAGGAACATTCATACTGCTCTCCATAGTGGCTACATCAATTTATAGTCCCACCAACAGTGTAGGAGTGTTTCCTCTAAAATGTTTCTTGACCGCCTTCCTCTCTCCTTCATCCCACTGCTACTATCTTAGTTTTGAATCCCCAGCCTTTCATCTCGAGACAATTGCCACACCTCCTAACTGGCCTGTGTCTCTAGCCTCGCTCCCCATAACAGTTGGGGTCCAACTAGAAAATAGAAACTACTCTAGGTTTTTCCCCTAGGTTATTTAAACAGAGGCAAGGTGATTCAGGGAATAAATCCAGTGGTAAAGATGGCGTGTTTGCCTTAGAGCATCCTTTTTCCAATTTTTCTAGACGATCTCACTCTGTGGGGAGGAGACTAGGCAGGATGCAGGCACAACAGAGCACAAAGAACCCCAATAACAGGTGGTTATTCCACTTTGGACTCTGCAGCCTCCTTTTAACTTCCTTCCATAGGCCTGGTGAAATCTCCATGATATTGGACTATGATGGGTTAACAGCAATGCTCATTAAGCCTTCCTGGGGTTTGTTCAATAATGATGCACAAGGAGCATGTCATTGGGCTGCTATGCATAGATCCTGCATGGTGTCAAGTAAGAAGAATCTATTCACCTCAAAAGGGAGACTGATAGGCCCCTTCTGTTGAGACTGACAATACTGATGGTGTAGAAGAAGACAGCAAAAGCAGAAACTAAAGACCCAGAACCCTGAGTCTGGGAGACAGGGAGTAGCTACCTGTACAGCATGAAACAGCCAACCCCCAAAGAGCTCAACAGGTAACAGATCCTGTATCTTAGGACTGTACTTGGAGTGAGTCCATAAGCAAAGCCTAGTCACAGGCAGGGGTGTGGAGGGAGGAATGGGTTAGGCAGCCTTCATCGACTTTACAATGGTTCTCGTGCATGGTCTTCACAGCAGCCGGCGAGGAAAGTATCGTAGGACCCAGGTTGTTTTATGTTTTATTATTTTTTAGTTTCCCTGTGCCATGCGGCTGCTTCCCACTGGCTATCTACCTTACGTTTGTTAGTATATATATGTCCATGTCTCTCTCTCGCCCTAACACACCTCACCCTTCCCCCTCCCCATATCCTCAAGTCTGTTCTCCAGTAGGTCTCTGTCTTTATTCCTGTTTTACCCCTAGGTTCTTCATAACATTTTTTTTTCTTAAATTCCATATATATGTGTTAGCATACGGTATTTGTCCTTCTCTTTCTGACTTACTTCACTCTGTATGACAGACTCTAGATCTATCCACCTCATTACAAATAGCTCAATTTCGTTTCTTTTTATGGCTGAGTAATATTCCATTGTATATATGTGCCACATCTTCTTTATCCATTCATCCGACGACGGGCACTTAGGTTGTTTCCATCTCCGGGCTATTGTAAATAGAGCTGCAATGAACATTTTGGTACATGACTCTTTCTGAATTCTGGTTTCCTCAGGGTATATACCTAGTAGTGGGATTGCTGGGTCATATGGTAGTTCTATTTGTAGTTTTTTAAGGAACCTCCATACTGTTCTCCATAGTGGCTGAACCAATTCACATTCCCACCAGCAGTGCAAGAGTGTTCCCTTTTCTCCACACCCTCTCCAGCATTTATTGTTTCTAGATTTTTTGATGACAGCCATTTTGACTGCTATGAGATGATATCTCATTGTAGTTTTGATTTGCATTTCTCTAATGATTAATGATGTTGAGCATTCTTTCATGTGTTTGTTGGCAGTCTGTATATCTTCTTTGGAGAAATGTCTATTTAGGTCTTCTGCCCATTTTTGGATTGGGTTGTTTATTTTTTTGTTATTGAGCTGCATGAGCTGCCTGTAAATTTTAGAGATTAATCCTTTGTCAGTTGATTCATTTGCAAATATTTTCTCCCATTCTGAGGGCTGTCTTTTGGTCTTGTTTATGGTTTCCTTTGCTGTGCAAAAGCTTTGAAGTTTCATTAGGTCCCATTTGTTTATTTTTGTTTTTATCTCCATTACTCTAGGAGATGGGTCAAGAAGGATCTTGCTGTGATTTATGTCATAGAGTGTTCTGCCTATGTTTTCCTCTAAGAGTTTGATAGTTTCTGGCCTTACATTTAGGTCTTTAATCCATTTTGAGCTTATTTTTGTGTATGGTGTTAGGGAGTGATCTAATCTCATACTTTTACATGTACCTATCCAATTTTCCCAGCACCACTTATTGAAGAGGCTGTCCTTTCTCCACTGTATATTCCTGCCACCTTTATCAAAGATAAGGTGACCATATGTGCATGGGTTTATCTCTGGGCTTTCTATCCTATTCCATTGATCTATCTTTCTGTTTTTGTGCCAGTACCATACTGTCTTGATTACTGTAGCTTTGTAGTATAGTCTGAAGTCAGGCAGCCTGATTCCTCCAGCTCCATTTTTTGTTCTCAAGATTGCTTTGGCTATTCGGGGTCTTTTGTGTTTCCATACAAATTGTGAAATTTTTTGTTCTAGTTCTGTGAAAAATGCCAGTGGTAGTTTGATAGGGATTGCATTGAATCTATAGATTGCTTTGGGTAGTAGAGTCATTTTCACAATGTTGATTCTTCCAATCCAAGAACATGGTATATCTCTCCATCTGTTTGTATCATCTTTAATTTCTTTCATCAGTGTCTTATAATTTTCTGCATACAGGTCTTTTGTCTCCTTAGGTAGGTTTATTCCTAGATATTTTATTCTTTTTGTTGCAATGGTAAATGGGAGTGTTTTCTTGATTTCACTTTCAGATTTTTCTTCATTAGTGTATAGGAATGCCAGAGATTTCTGTGCATTAATTTTGTATCCTGCTACTTTACCAAATTCATTGATTAGCTCTAGCAGTTTTCTGGTAGCATCTTTAGGATTATCTATGTATAGTATCATGGCATCTGCAAACAGTAACAGCTTTACTTCTTCTTTTCCGATTTGGATTCCTTTTATTTCCTTTTATTCTCTGATTGCTGTGGCTAAAACTTCCAGAACTATGTTGAATAATAGTGGTGAGAGTGGGCAACCTTGGCTTGTTCCTGATCTTAGTGGAAATGCTTTTAGTTTTTGACCATTGAGGACAATGTTGGCTGTGGGTTTGTCATATATGGCCTTTATTATGTTGAGGAAAGTTCCCTCTATGCCTACTTTCTGCAGGGTTGAACTCACCATAAATGGGTGTTGAATTTTGTTGAAAGCTTTCTCTGCATCTATTGAGGTTATCATATGTTTATTCTCCTTCAGTTTGTTAATATGGTTTATCACATGGATTGTTTTGTGTATATTAAAGAATCCTTGCATTCCTGGAATAAACCCCACTTGATCACGGTGTACGATCCTTTTGATGTGCTGTTGGATTCTGTTTGGTAGTATTTTGTTGAGGATTTTTGCATCGATGTTTAGTGATATTGGCCTGTAGTTTTCTTTCTTTGTGACATCCTTGTCTGGTTTTGGTATCAAGGTGATGGTGGCCTCGTAGAATGAGTTTGGGAGTGTTCCTCCCTCTGCTATATTTTGGAAGAGTTTGAGAAGGATAGGTGTTAGCTCTTCTCTAAATGTTTGATAGAATTCGCCTGTGAAGCCATCTGGTCCTGGGAATCACATTGATAGATTTGCGTATATTGAAGAATCCTTGCATTCCTGGAATAAACCCCACTTGATCATGGTGTATGATCCTTTTAATGTGCTGTTGGATTCTGTTTGCTAGTATTTTGTTGAGGATTTTTGCATCTATGTTCATCAGTGATATTGGCCTGTAGTTTTCTTTCTTTGTGACATCCTTGTCTGGTTTTGGTATCAAGGTGATGGTGGCCTCGTAGAATGAGTTTGGGAGTGTTCCTCCCTCTGCTATATTTTGGAAGAGTTTGAGAAGGATAGGTGTTAGCTCTTCTCTAAACCTTTGATAGAATTCGCCTGTGAAGCCATCTGCTCCTGGGCTTTTGTGTGTTGGAAGGTTTTTAATCACAGTGTCAATTTCAGTGCTTGTGATTGGTCTGTTCATATTTTCTATTTCTTCCAGATTAAGGCTTGGCAGGTTGTGCATTTCTAAGAATTTGTCCATTTCTTCCAGGTTGTCCATTTTATTGGCATAGAGTTGCTTGTAGTAATCTCTCATGATCTTTTGTATTTCTGCAGTGTCAGTGGTTACTTCTCCTTTTTCATTTCTATTTCTATTGATTTGTGTCTTCTCCCATTTTTTCTTGATGAATGTGGCTAATGGTTTATCAGTTTTGTTTATCTTCTCAAAGAACCAGCTTTTAGTTTTATTGATCTTTGCTATCGTTTCCTTCATTTCTTTTTCATTTATTTCTGATCTGATCTTTATGATTTCTTTCCTTCTGCTAACTTTGGTGGTTTTTTGTTCTTATTTCTCTAATTGCTTTAGATGCAAGGTTACGTTGTTTATTCGCGATGTTTTCTGTTTCTTAAGGTAGGATTGTATTGCTATAAACTTCCCTCTTAGAACTGCTTTTGCTGCATCCCATAGGTTTTGGGTCATCGTGTCTCCACTGTCATTTGTTTTTAGGTATTTTTTGATTTCCTCTTTGATTTCTTCAGTGATCACTTCGTTATTAAGTAGTGTATTGTTTAGCCTCCCTGTGTTTGTATCTTTTACAGATCTTTTCCTGTAATTGATATCTAGTCTCATGGTGTTGTGGTCGGACGAGATACTTGAAACAATTTCAATTTTCTTAACTTTACCAAGGCTAGACTTGTGACACAAGATATGATCTATCCTGGAGAATGTTCCATGAGGACTTGAGAAAAATGTGTATTGTTGTTTTTGGATGGAATGTCCTATAAATATCAATTAAGTCCATCTTGTTTAATGCATCATTTAAAGCTTGTGTTTCCTTATTTATTTTCATTTTGGATGATCTGTTCATTGTTGAAAGGGGGGTGTTGAAGTCCCCTACTATGAATGTGTTACTGTCGATTTCCACTTTTATGGCTATTAGTATTTGCCTTATGTATTGAGGTGCTCCTATATTGGGTGCATACATATTTGCAATTGTTATATCTTCTTCTTGGATCGATCCCTTGATGATTATGTAGTGTCCTTGTTTGTCTCTTCTAATAGTCTTTATTTTAAACCCATTTTGTCTGATATGAGAATTGCTACTCCAGCTTTCTTTCGGTTTCCATTTGCATGAAATATATTTTTCCATCCCCTTACTTTCAGTCTGTATGTGTCTCTAGGTCTGAAGTGTGTCTCTTGTGGACAGCATATATTTGGGTCTTGTTTTTGTATCCATTCATCCAGTCTGTGTCTTTTGGTGGGAGCATTTAGTCCATTTACATTTAAGGTAATTATCAACATGTATGTTCCTATTCCCATTTTCTTAATTGTTTTGGGTTCGTTATTGTAGGTCTTTTCCTTCTCTTGTGTTTCTTGCCTAGCGAAGTTACTTTAGCAGTTGTTGTAAAGCTGGTTTGGTGGTGCTGAACTCTCTCAGCTTTTGCTTGTCTGTAAAGGTTTTAATTTCTCCATCAAATCTGAATGAGATCCTTGCTGGGTAGAGTAATCTTGGTTGCAGGTTTTTCTCCTTCATCACTTTCAGTATGTCCTGCCACTCCCTTCTGGCTTGTAGAGTTTCTGCTGAGAGATCAGCTGTTAACCTTATGGGGATTCCCTTGTGTGTTATTTGTTGTTTTTCCCTTGCTGCTTTTAATATGCTTTCTTTGTATTTAGTTTTTGACAGTTTGATTAATATGTGTCTTGGCGTATTTCTCCTTGAATTTATCCTGTATGGGACTCTCTGTGCTTCCTGGACTTGATTAACTATTTCCTTTCCCATATTAGGGAAGTTTTCAACTATAATCTCTTCAAATATTTTCTCAGTCCCTTTCTTTTTCTCTTCTTCTTCTGGAACCCCTATAATTCGAATGTTGGTGTGTTTTATGTTGTCTCAGAGGTCTCTGAGACTGTCCTCAGTTCTTTTCATTCATTTTTCTTTATTCTGCTCTGCAGTAGTTATTTCCACTATTTTATCTTCCAGGTCACTTATCCGTTCTTCTGCTTCAGTTATTCTGTTATTGATCCCATCTAGAGTATTTTTAATTTCACTTATTGTGTTTTTCATTGTTGTTTGTTTCATCTTTAGTTCTTCTAGGTCCTTGTTAAATGTTTCTTGCATTTTGTCTATTCTATTTCCAAGATTTTGGATCATCTTTACTATCATTATTCTGAATTCTTTTTCAGGTAGACTGCTTATTTCCTCTTCATTTGCTAGGTGAGGTGGATTTTTATCTTGCTCCTTCATCTGCTGTGTGTTTTTCTGTCTTCTCATTTTGCTTATCTTATTGTGTTTGGCGTCTCCTTCTTGCAGGCTGCAGGTTTGTAGTTCCCGTCGTTTTTGGTGTCTGTCCCCAGTGGCTAAGGTCGGTTCAGTGGGTTGTGTAGGCTTCCTGGTGTAGGGGACTAGTGCCTGTGTTCTGGTGGATGAGGCTGGATCTTGTCTTTCTGGTGGGCAGGTCCACATCTGGTGGTGTGTTTTGGGGTGTCTGTGGCCTTATTATGATTTTAGGCAGCCTCTCTGCTAAATGGGTGTGGTTGTGTTCCTGTCTTGCTAGTTGTTTGGCATAGGGTGTCCAGCACTGTAGCTTGCTGGTCGTTGAGTGAAGCTGGGTGCTGGTGTTGAGATGGAGATCGCTGAGAGATTTTCGCCGTTTGATATTATGTGGAGCTGGGAAGTCTCTTGTGGACCAGTGTCCTGAAGTTGGCTCTCCTGCCTCAGAGGCACAACACTGACTCCTGGCTGCAGCACCAAGAGCCTTTCATCCACAAGGCTCAGAATCAAAGGGAGAAAAAGTAGAAAGAAAGAATTAGTAGAAGTAGAAAGAACGAAAGAAAGGAGGGAGGGAGGGAGGGAGGGAGGAAGGAAGGAAGGAGGGAAGGAAGGAAAAAAAGAAGATAAAGTAAAATAAAATAAGATAAAATATAATAAAGTTATTAAAATAAAAAAATAATTATTAAGAAAAAAAAACGGATGGATAGAAACCTAGGACAAATGGTGGAAGCAAAGCTATACAGACAAAATCTCACACAGAAGCATACGCATACACACAAAAAGTGGAAAAGGGGAAAAAAATCATAAATTTGCTCTCAAAGTCCACCTCCTCAATTTGGAATGATTCGTTGTCTATTCAGGTATTCCACTGATGCAGGGTACATCAAGTTGATTGTGGAGATTTAATCCGCTGCTTCTGAGGCTGCTGGGAGAGATTTCTCTCTCTCTTCTTTGTTCGCACAGCTCCCAGGGGCTCAGCTTTGGATTTGGTCCCGCCTCTGCGTGTAGGTCACCGGAGGGCGTCTGTTCTTCACTCAGAGAGGACGGTGTTAAAGGAGCCGCTGATTCGGGGACTCTGGCTCACTCAGGCCGCGGGGAGGGAGGGGCACAGAGTGTGGGGCGAGTCTGCGGCGGCAGAGGCCAGCGTGACTTTGCACCACCCTGAGGCGTGCCGTGCGTTCTCCCTGGGAAGTTGTCCCTGGATCCTGGGACCCTGGCAGTGGCAGGCTGCACAGGCTCCCCAGAAGAGGGGTGTGGATAGTGACCTGTGCTCGCACACAGGCTTCTTGGTGGCGGCAGCAGCAGCCTTAGCGTCTCATGCCCGTCTCTGTGGTCTGCGCTTTTAGCTGCGGCTCGCGCCCATCTCTGGAGCTCCTTTAAGCAGCGCTCTTAATCCCCTTTCGTCGCGCACCAGGAAATAAGGAGGGAAGAAAAAGTCTCTTGCCTCTTTGGCAGGTGCAGACTTCTCCCCGGACTCCCTCCCGGCCAGCTGTGGCGCACTAACCCTCTGCAGGCTGTGTTCCCGCAACCAACCCCAGTCCTCTCCCGGCACTCCGACCGAAGCCCCCGCCCGCCCCGGCGGGTGAGCAGAGAAGCCTCTCGGGCTGGTGAGTGCCAGTCGGCCCTGATCCTCTGTGCGGGAATCTCTCCGCTTTGCTTTCCGCACGCCTGTGGCTGCGCACTTCTCCACGGCGCCGAAGCTCCCCCCTCCGCCACCCACAGTCTCCGCCCGCGAAGGTGCGTGGAAACCTTTCCTCCTTCACAGTTCCCTCCCACTGGTGCAGGTCCTGTCCCTATTCTTTTGTCTCTGTTTTTTCTTTTTTCTTTTGCCCTATCCACGTACGTGGCGGGGGGGGATTTCTTGCTTTTTGGGAGGTCTGAGGTCTTCTGCCAGCGTTCAGTAGGTGTTCTGTAGGAGTTGTTCCACGTGTAGATGTATTTCTGGTGTATCTGTGGGGAGGAAGGTGATCTCCGCGTCTTCCTCTTCTGCCATCTTCCCAGAAACCCTCTTCGACCCACGTTTTTTTAAAGATGGAAAACTGAGGTTCTGTGTAGTTCTGTAACTTGCCTTGGGTCAGTGGCTACCAAGTGGCAGAGGGCCGTTTACGTCCAGGTCATACTTGATCACTTCCTTATTGAGGAGGTTGTGGAGACTGATGCTGGTGCCCATTTTATCTCCTGATATACACGGGCATACAATTCTCTCTTCAGGCTGGGGGTTTATTATTATTATTTTTTCATCCTTGTGTCATCTTTCAAAAGTTCTAGATTATAAAACCCCTTTTAGGAATTGTTCTACAATCATTTCCTGGACTAAGTAGATCCTACTTTTCTCTTAAAGACAAAATTGTGCTCAGAGCATCAAAACCTGACAAGCACCCTTCCCTTCCCCAGAATGTGGCTTGTATCTCTGTCTTATCATACAATGTTTTCAAACTAAACAAACAACAATTTATTGAGCTTATTTACTATGTGCAAAGCACTGTCCTAAATTCTTTGTACAGTATAATAACCTTAAGAGATAGATATTACTATTATAATCAATATTTTCAGAGGGGGAAATAGAGGCACAGAATGGGTGAATTGTTAGCCCAACATCACGGACCCTAGAGCTTGGATTTGGAGTTGGATCATTTGTTTGCAGAGTTCAGTGTTTAATCGTTCTGCCTGTTATTGTTTGATTTCTGGATTGGGGGACAAGGGAGAGAATGAAAGGGGTCAGGGAACCATCATGCACTGGTGTTGGGCTGCACCCCACAGGCCTGCAAGCCTTGTCGTTGCCCAGCCTTGAGACCGAAGAAAGAGCCCAGAGACATAGATAGAGACATCAGTGGTTTATTGGACAGGACATCTTAGGCAAAAGGTCCTAGAGCGACACCCTACCACTGACAGCAGGCGGGCAGGCAGGACATGGCAGCGGGCTTTGCCACTTGGGGGAGAAGGAAGATACCATTTATAGGGAGAATTGACATCAGGTGGGCTCACCAGTTACCAGGGACTAATTAAGCCCTGTAATTAAGAGGATTGGGTAGTCATGTGAGTGGAGCAGGGACTGGTTAAGCAGGGGATGTACAGAGAGCAAGAGAACAGCCATCTTGAATGGCCTGACTGTACAGCCGGGCACTGACTGAGGGCCAGCACTCTGCACAGGATGCATGTGTGTCATCTCACTTTATTCTTCTAACCATGTGTTTCCTGCACATTCTAACTCCTAAGGGAAGCCAAAGCATCGTCCCCACCTTTCACTTCTCTGCTAGGAGAGAAGAACTCTGATACAGCCCAAGCACAAGGTAGAGCTCCTTTAGGAAGGAGTGGGGAGTTTAGTGGGAGGAGTGAAAGGAATATCAATTAAGTTTTGAAAAAAGGGGAAAAGATCTGTCTTAGATAGCCTTTCCTTGCAGCCTGTATTAGTCAGGAGCCCTGCAGGAAATACTCTTTAACCGAAGAGAACTTAGTAATAGAATCAAATAGAATGGGGCAGGGCTAAATGAACCAGCAGGTGATGTTGATGTAGTCAGGAACTAGGAACAGTGGAAAGTCATTCTTTCCCCTAGGCCTTAAGGTGAAAGAGAAGGTGTTCCCAGAGCCCAGGAAGTAGAGTCACCTGGCAGGAGCCATAGCCACACAGGGACGTAGACACTGCCAGAACTTCAGTGCTGATAGGTGGAGGAAGCAGGGAAGAAATACCTCCTCTCTCTCCTCTTGACTTGGGTTTTCTGCCCGTACCTCCCACTGGGCAAACTCAACTGGAAACTTAAAGGTAAGGAGCTGGAGATGTTAGCCTTGCGGGTCAGCCTCCTGGCAGAAGAAAGGCAGAGAGTGGATCTGGGAGGGTGCGACTGGCACAGGAGGATAACTAGCGCAGGGCTGGGGCCATAAGACAAGCCTAAGCTGACCTCCAGTTGGGAGATTCCCTTTGCTCTCCCCCTTCCTTGGAGCATAAACAGGATCACAAAAGCAGAAACTGACATTGTGCTTAGGGCATCAGCTCTGTGCTTTAGGGAGAAGTGCTCGTCTCTTTTGGGATTGGATTTAGCAAGGTTCTTCCTGCTGTGGAAATGGTCAGATTTAAGATTGGGATGTGGTCAAGGAAAAGGCCCAAGGAGTAGTTATTTGCCTAAATTCTTGTCTGGTTCTTAAGCTGAAGGAGCAAAAGAGATTTTTTCAAATTTGTATGGACAACCAGAGAGGGCTCTGGAGCTGAAGTCCTGGCTAGTAGTAGACAGGATGTTTTCCTAGAAGGTTATTTATTCACCTTGGAACAGCACAGCGGAGGCATGACGGATATGGTAAATTAGAACTCAGCAAACATTCTTACCCTCCTTCTAGTGCACTTTTCTGTACTGCAGCATTTTGAAAGGTCATTTTCAAGACTCCTTTCCTAGACTCCCCTGCAGTTGGGGTTCTAGTTGTCATTGGAGTTTGGCCAATCAGATCGGCTTGTGTGAGATTTAGAAGTGAGGGAGGCCTTGCTTCTGCTACTTCTGCTGGAAACTGGCAGAGTCTTGATTTTTTTTTCTTCTGCAATTGCAGGAACAGAGGTTTCTCTGTCCATGAACCAGCTTCATGGGGGTTGAGATGCAGAGTGTCTGTGGCAGTGCAGCTAGAGGGGATTGCAACAGGCACCACGTGGCTATGCAGCTAGCAGCCGTAGTCATAGCCTCTTAATCACGGCAGTTTCCTGATCACAGTGGCTTCATCACAATGGCCATGAAGATGGATTTGTTGCTGGTTGGCTTCTGATGGTACAAGAAGCAGCAGCTTTCTTGCGACCTATGGCATGGCTTTGGGAGTTTATTCTTGAAAATTCAACCTTGAGCTTGTCTTCAACAGTCAATAACCCTCTCAGACATTTAATTCCTATAATCAATCCCATTTCTGCCTTAACTAGCTAGGGTGGACATTCTCCTCTGAAGCTGAACCTTAAACAAAAGAGGCGGCCATAGTGATAATAATACTACCATTAAGTGCTCACTGTATGCTGAGTGTTCCAAGCAAAGCACCTTACATGAATTATTTTCTTCATTCAATTCTTATGACAATCCTGTTAGGTGTGATATTAATCTTTGTTTTATAGGTGAGAAAGCTGAGTTCTACAGTGATCCAGTTACTTGCTCCACGCCACCAGGTTTTACGTGGTGAGAATGCAATACAGTCTACTTCTAGCGCCTGGGCTATTGAATCTTTGTTCCATGAGGCAGGTAAGTGCAAGTATCTGGGATTCCAGATCTCAGGCATCGTCTCCTGTTTTAAGATGTAATTAATACAACCCAAAGAGGAATGGAGGCCTAGAGACAGGGTGTATTTGGCCCAAGTTCATGTGGATAGTAAGTGGCCAAGCTGGGATTCAAATACGTCTCCTTGACTTGAAAATCTATGCTACTGTCCACTTCAGAGTCTGTTCCTGTTGCCCCATGACAGCCCTGCAAGCCCAAGAAGACAGCTCTCATATCTAAGTGACTCTTCTCTGCAAATTAAATGTGCTGGGCTTCCCTGGTGGCGCAGTGGTTGGGAGTCCGCCTGCCGATAGAGGGGACGCGGGTTTGTGCCCCGGTCCGGGAGGATCCCACATGCCGCGGAGCGGCTGGGCCCGTGAGCCATGGCCGCTGAGCCTGCGCGTCCGGAGCCTGTGCTCCGCAACGGGAGAGGCCACAGCAGTGAGAGGCCCGCGTACCCGCAAAAACAAACAAACATACAAACAAAAAAGAGTGTGTCCCAGATAAGCAATGCAATCATTGGATTATCTCAGAAAAAAAAAAAAAAAAAAAAAAAGAAGTTGAAAAAATGTGCTGAGTACTTTCAGCTGTACCTCTGTGGGCTCTCTCTCCACCTGGATCACCCTCCCCCAGTTTGCAGATGTCCCTCTTCAAGTCTGTCACCTAGGACAGATCACAGAGCTCCCTGTGTGGTCTGACAAGCACAGCAAAGCCCCCAGCATGCAGGCTCTTAATCTCGGTCAGACTCTTGAAGTGGACAGGAGCAAATCTCTCTCCTGCCGCCATCTTCCCACAAAAGCCTTCCCAGTGGGACCCGTTCCCTTTGCCTTTGAGGAAGACGTGACATATATATTTCCACACAAATTATTTAGAGCTTTTCTTTGGCCAGGCCATTCCAAGCAGGAGGTTGGGTTTGGTCTCCTGTCTGCTCCAGAATTGGAGTGGACTTCTGAGGAGTTATTAATGGGCAGAATGCTAATTACTTAACTACAAATATGTAAATACTTTGAGAATAAATTCATCACAATATATTAGGCATCACACTGTAATTAAGCTCAATTAGGTATTATTAGTGGTATTAATGTCATGTTGCTTTTGCCTGTTCCTAATGAATGTATTAACCCAGCCTTGCTGCCACCATCCATGTGGGTGCATTATGATGATGATGATAATAGACACATAATTAGAGCATTATTGCTTTGCTTGCAAATTGTGGAGAGAAATGTCATTGTCTTTGGAATCTGAATGACTGTCCTGACTGGATGTGTTAGATGTGGCCTGGGGATTGTGTGGTCTGGAAATAAGTATTAACAGCTTGCCGTCTTAGTTCGTAGCTCTTGAAAGAGAGAGCCTTCTGGTTTTTCGTTCATGGATTAGGGTAAATCAACAGAAATGGAGTGTGGAGCGGGGAATCACCAGAAAGGTGTTTGGTATAGCATGGCAGTGAGTTTGTCATTCCAAATCGTAGCAGAGGAGAGGAGCCGTGTCTGGACGTGAAACAGGAGGGGGGGTGATGGTGAGGCAAGATATAAGTCTGCAAGGAGGTCAGGGTTCAAGGAGGGGGGGAAGAAAACAGTCCTCAGCTCCATCTATCCTTACAATAACTCTGTGAGGTAGGAACCAGTCCCTCAAAGATGCAGAGTAGGCAGCATCTCAAAGACATTAGAGCTGCCCACGGTCACACAGTAATAAGTGGCAGAGCCAGAATTTGAAATCATAAATTTGTGCATAAAAAGTTCAAGGTAGGGCACTCTAAAAACTTAGGACCAAGTGGACTTACATCGTGCCAATCCTTGAATAAATTCAAGGATTTATTCACCAGACTCTCAGCAGATACCTTTTGTGAGCCCTTTGCTCTGAGCTGGGTGATTTCAGCAGGCTCTACAAACACACCCATCCAAGGTGCTTCTGATCTGCCTCTTGAAGCATGAGAGAAAGGTCAGCTGGACCAATGCACAACAACGAATGATACAGTTAAATCTTTTACTCCCAATTCAGGGCTGGACTGGGAGCATGTTGATGTTATATATCCAGGTTTTGAGTATTGGTGGTATGGTCGGGTATTAATTCTGATTTGGAGCAAACTGATGGAACCAGAGAGATGGCCATGGCTAGAGAGAGAAAGAACTTAGCAGGAGAAGGAAACATGACCAACTGTGAAATTCCCTGGACAAACAATTCCTTGAATGCTAAAAGTGGAAGATGTCTTAGAGGTAGGATCATCCACTGGCTTCCTTTTACTAGTGAAATGGCTCACCTGGGTTATCAGTCAGTTCAGATAGTAAAAAAAAAAAAAAACAACTCGAGGACCAGAAGAAGCTAGAAGCCAAATGGGATGGAGAGGCAACCTAGGACTGTCAAAAGCAGATAGCTGTGACTTTCCTGAGGGCTAAAGGGCCAATAGGAGGAGGTGGAGTTATCAGAGGTCCAGAGCCAGGCCCATCTTGTAGGAGCTAGAACCTTAGGACTCTGGGAAACTTAGAACTCTTGCAACGCAGCAAGATCTGGAGCTATTGTGATACACAGCAGTTGCAAGATACAGCACCTGAGGCAGAGCAAGAGAAGAAGAAATGCCCTGGCTTTTCCCCTTCTCCTGTCCTCCAGCCTCCTGCTTCATTGAGAGCACCTCAATGGCTACACCTGCTGGGAAGCCAGTAGTTAAAGAAGCCTGGAAAATATAGTTCCTGACACAATGAAGGAAGCAGAGGAAGGGCTGGGGAAGGGATCAGAAAAGAAAAGGGCAGAACTCGGACTAGAATTCAGGTCTGACTTCAATACAATATGTTTCATGTTGAGATGACAGTGTGGTTTATTTATCACATGTGGTTCTCATTGAGAAGTAAGAGGGAAATAATGGTGGTAAAAGTGATCTTAGAGATATTTGGATATTTCTCATAATATTTTATGAGAAAGTTTACCAAGAATTTTCTCATAAAATATTTCATTGAATCCTCATGAATCTTGTGAGAGACAATATCAGTCCCATTTTATAGATGAGGAAATTAGAAGCTAAGGTGGCCAAGGAGAGTCTTACAGTTTCACACCTGGTACAGTTTCAGACCAGAATTTGACCCCAGATGTATTTTATTCCAAAACCAAGGAGCTCATGGAAAGGAAGAAGGAGATGCCAAAATCCAGGGGTCTCTGAATTTGCATAAGCATAGGGCTGGAAGCAGAGCTAGCAAAAACAAATGCACGCTGCCATTCTGCCAAAGGAAGTGCATGGCTGACGAACTCTTGTCATTTACGTAGGGCCACTAGGGCGCTCTTAAGAACTCACCCTCACCTCTGTCTCCACAATACGCTGCAGTGTGCAAAAGATGTTCATGAAGAATTAAATTTCATTTTTCCAACTACCCTTAGAGGTCAGGAGGTTGGGGACAAATGGTAGAACAGAATCGTAGAAAGATGAAGTGACTTAACTTGGAGCTCATCACTGACCATCCCCTCATGCAACTTAGACTTCAGCTAAACTTACTTCCACTCTCCAGACAAATAACATCTCTGGCTTTGCATTTGCTGCTCTCTTCCTCTGCCTAGAATAATCTCCCTCAAAGAACTTTCCCAGGTTGACTTAGTTGGTTCCTCCTCTAGCTCCTGTAACGATTTGCTCTTGATTCTGTTGTATTGCCATGTAGGTATTTGCTCACTTATCGATCTGTAGTAGACTCTGGGAGACTATGAACTCCTTGATGACAAAGACTAGGTCTTAATCATTTCTCTCGATTGTGCTGAATAAATGAATGAACAGGTGCATGCATAACTGAGACTCCAACCCAGTTCTACTGGATCCTTCTTGCCACTGGTCTCTCTTTCAAAGCAGCAGTTTTGCAAGCAGATGAGGAAGCTGTTCACCAAGGAGTGTAACTGGGGCTGGTAGTATGGTTTTTTATAAATTTCAAAACCATCTTTTCTTTCCCTTTTAACAGGAGAGATTGTGCCAGGAATTAAGTTCTCTTCCTGAGACTAGTTTTGCCGAATTAGCAATTCCTAATCAATTAGATGAAAGGGTTTTCTCTAAACATGCCAGGTCTTAATTTTTTTTATTTTGCAGCAAAGCTATGAGAGAGGGTAAGAGAGCAAGGATGTGGCCGAGGGTCTCGGGCACACTTGAGAGAGTGGTAGAATTGCAGTGCCATGGCAGGGGATGGGAGTGGGATGGGAGGATGACCTGCAGTCAAAACTGAATCTTCCCTTTCCAATAGGGCACAGGCCCCCCTAGTTTCTCCAGGGGGGTCCAGCCCCAAGAAGAGCAAGAGCAAGAGTTGAAGCAATTGTGACAGGTTCACAGTGGGAGGGAATCCAGCATGTACAGTCTTCTACCATTTTCTAGTTGAGGAAATGGAGGCTTAAAGAGGCAGAGTGACGACTCAGTGTCAGAGCACAGACTCACGCACTGCTTATTATAGCTCTGAAGCATTTACCTGTACCCAGGCCACTGCGATGAGTAACACATGTGACTCTTGCCTGCCCAGGATCCATTTTCTTTCCTCTAGTGCTGTGATTCTCCCTTGGCGAACTGATTCTTCTCTACTAAATAGTTATCTTCACGGGTCTGTCGATCAAAGTGCCTTCCCATCCCCCTACCCTCCCCAGCCAAGGGGCTGGCAAATGAGTCAAACTTAGGCAATTAGATTCTCTTTTCCTGGAATCTGGAGTATTGTGACATGGAGGTTGAAAATAGAGAACTGCATCCAGGAGGCAGGGACCACCTCTGCCTCCCTGCTCCCTAGGTCCTGCCCTGCATCTTTTCCCAGGCCTGCTGCTTCAGCTTTTCCTTGGAGCCATGAGATTCTCATCCTTCTCTCTTTGGTTAAGATAACCAGAGCTGATTTTTACTGGCTGGGCCCAAAGGATCCTAAATGGTCCACTTTCCCATCCAGGACTTGTAAGAACAGCCAGAAAGCAGGGAGAGGAAGGAAGATAACCCGTCCCATGTGTGTGGCCCTTTACTAATGCCGTCCAATAGACCTATCAAGTGAGACAGTAGGAAAGTAAACATTTCCCAGTGGCCACATCAAAAAAAAAAAAAAAAAAAAAAAAAAAAAAAAAAGAAAAAAGTATAAAAGATGAAATTCATTAAAAAAATAAATTTCAACTCAATATATCCAAAAGATAATTTCAATATGTAACCAGCTAAAAATTATTGAGATACTTTACTTTTTTATACTAAATATTTGAAATCCTGTATGTATTTTACACTTTTACATTTCAATGTGGATGCTAAATTTTCATCAGAAACACTCGTTTCATCAGAAACACTTGATCTGTATTAAGATTTCATAAAATAGACTTGAAAAAGTAGATTCACATACCCAATTTGGGAATACCTGGACATTTTCTAGTAACTGAATTGAATATTAGTTTTTATTTTTAATTTAACTGAAGGTAAAGATTCAATGTCTGAGTCACACCAGCCACATTTTAGGTGCTCATAGCCACATGTAGTTAGTGGCTACTGTATTGGACAGTGTAGCCCTTTACAGTTACTACACCTTTATCACAACATGTCTCATTAAAGCCTCCCAGCTGTGAGGGAAGAATTATTACTTATTAATACTATCATCATAAGTAGCATTATCATACTCATTCTCTGGTTGGGAAAATGGAGGTTCAGAGAGATTAAATAAATTGCTTAGGTCAACAGAGCTGGGAAGCGCTAGGTTCAGCGCCTGAAATGTGTGACTAGCTATGTCAGGCCAGGGTCTCTGGGGTCATCCACATAGGGGTGGCCTTGGATCAGAGTACAGCTGAGACTCTAACACCAATATGCTGTATCACCTGGGACACACTTCTTGTCTCCTCTGAGATGCCATTTACCTGTCTTATAAAATAAGATGGTGGGACTGCATCCTCACCGAGACTCCTGGCTACTTTAGTATTCTACATCTCTGAGGGCACATGGGTGGAAAACAGAATGTAGTAGAAGCTGCTGTTTATTGAGGCTTACCCCATGCCACACACAGTTATAAGCACTTTACTTGAATGCCTCATTTGGTCCTCTCAATAGTGCTATAACGAGGGGTCTAATTATATCCCCGTTTAATAAGTTAAGAAATGGAAGCCGAGCAATTTACCCAAATTCAACAGCCAGTTGATGGCAGAGCTGAGATTATATCCCTGGCTGGCTGGCTGCTGTGGCAGGTGCCTTATCAGCCGGAAACATAGCCCCTGAAATGTAGGCTCAATGAAGGTAGGGATTCTCTTTTGTTCATTGCTCTGATCCTGGTGCCTGGCACATAGATGGTACTTAATAAATAATTGTTGAATGAATAAATACATGAATCGACGGGGAGGAAGAGAAAGCCCAATGTTGTGCAAATTTAGTTCTTGAATATTTTGGTCTCTGGGGCATTTCACAAGTGCAAGTAGGTATTTTGTATTCTAAATAAACTAATTCCTGAATGCATTCATCTTTTCAGATGAAGTGGAGATATGATTTCTGCATCTGCTTCATTTGTTTTTGTCTTCTCTCTAGCACATACATATTCCCCAAGGGCAGCCAGTGACTGTGAGAAAGTCCAGTGGAGCCCACATCTAAGTGGAAAATGTATTTCTTTTCTTTTTCTGAAAACTAGATAAAGAAAATCGTACAGGTTGTGATGCCAAGTATTACAAACCACACAAAATTATGATAATTTTTTACCTGAATATTTTCTAACATTTTTTTTACTTTTTCAGACACCCCTTCCCCATAGCCTAGATCTTTGGCTATATATAGGTAAATATTTTTCCATACTATGGCACAGTGCTAAACTCAGAATTGAAAAGCCTCTTTTCTTTCCTAGACTTGCCATATACTTGTTGTGTGACCGTAGGTAAGATTTTTCACTTCTTTAGTGCTCTTTTTTCTTATTTTTAAAATGAAAGGAAGGTCTAAAAAGTTCTCAATTTGTGACCCTCTACAATTCTATGTTTTTCCTTATAGATAGTCATAGAAATAAAAACATTACTGCTTGCACATGATTCTTTGAATATGTCATTCATTCACTCATTCACACAAGAAATGTGGAATACTTACTTGACACCAGGCATTACTCTAGGTATGGGGGATATAGAAACAAAAACAAAATAAAAACAAAACAAAGCCCAGTCTTTGCCCTCAAGTTATTCCTAGTCTCGATGGGGATACTAAGAAGAAAGCAGACAGTTACAGTGCAGTGGGGTGAGCTTTCTGCTGGAAGATGCTGTAGGAGCACGTATCAGTGGTACCCAAACCAGCCTGGGGGTCAGGGAAGTCTTTTAGAGTATGACAGCACATGAGCTGCTCCTGAAGGATGAGTGTGAGTTAGAGAAAATGTGAAAAGAAAGCACTTCAGGAAAAAAATAACATTCACAACTGGGAGAAATGAGAGATTCTGGAATCTGCATGGATAGTTCAGAATGGCTGGAGCACAGGGGTGTGAGGCAAGTATCAGGAGGTGAGGTCAGGGAGGGGATCAGAGGCCAGATTACCAAGGCCCAGAGTGCAGAACAAGGGTGTTTGGACTCAGCAATGGGCAGCCACTGAAAAGTGTTAAGTAAGGAAGTGATGTGGTCAGATTTACATCCTGGGATGATTCCTTCACCTACAGTGTGGAGGCTGACCCAGAGGGCATCTCAGGAAGCAAAAAGACCAGCTGGAAGTTGTAAAAATAGAGTAGCAGAGAGACGGCAGTTTCCGAAGCAGGAAAGAAGCAGTGGAGTTGGAGAGGATGGGTCAGATTTGAGAGGTAAAGTCTATGGGATGTGAAGATGAGGGCTGGAGAGCATCAAGTTTGGGGTGTGGGCCATGGGTGGACCATGGTATTTTCTACTAAGATGGGGAGCGTGATATAGAGGTCTCTACGATTCCCTAATGTTGAGAGATAGGTTCTTAGCAGCTCTGACTCTTCTGTTTGGGGGATGTTTCCATTCCATTTAGCTTCAGAATATGTTCTATGTTAAATACTGTCAGTGTAATTACAGAATAAGATACACTGTAATTATGCTCTATAATTACATTTTCTTCCATTAGCAGCATGGCATTCCCACTCAACGCAGGCCCCCAGCACACACAGCTGTTAGCATGATGGGGACTGCAGAGGCCACCTGGAGCAGATCTAGGTCTGTCCTTCTCAGCCTTTGTCAAATGTTACAGTGGGAATCACAAAGAGGCCGTGCCGTGTAATGGTTAAGAACATGGGCTTTGGAAGCAGGCTGCCCAGGTTTGAATGACATTACCACTTACTAGCTGTGGGGCTCAGGCAAATTACTTAATGTTTCTGTGCCTCAGTTTTTCTGTGTTTAGAAAGAAGAGTATAGATCCTACCTCACAGAGTTATTTTTAAGAATAAATGAGATAATGGGTGATAATTACCTAGTATGGTGGCTATCAAATTTTAGCCCTCAGTACAAGATTTTATTGATGAGAAGGGATGACAAAGGGGGACCCTGCCCGTCTTCAGGCTCCTGCACTAACAACTTGCCTCCATAGACATGAAGGAGATTGTAATACACCAAGTGCTAAGCTATTAGTGAATGATGTTATCACATCACAGAGTGAGAGAATGTTCCTAAAACTCACCTAATCCTCTTTTCCCTAACCTCAGTTTATAAATGAGTCAACTGAGGCCCAGAATAACCAACTTTTCACATTGATCACTAGTCTCAGAGATACCTCAAACTGGGATTCTGATTCTGGACTCCTTATTCTTTGACCAGCGATAGGGACAGAAACTTTAACTTATTTAAATAAATATCTCTAGATTTTACAAAGCATGTAGCATGCGTTCTGTTTTAAATGTTTGAAGAGCATTTAACATTTTATTTTAATTTTTTAAGATTTTATTTTTTAGAGCAGTTTTAGGTTTACAAATTGAGAGGCGGGTACAGAGATTTTTTTCCGTATACTGCCCGCCTCCACACATGCATAACATCACCCCATTTTTTTTTTAAGATATTTTTTTGATGTGGACCATTTTTAAAGTCTTTATTGCATTTGTTACAATAGTGCTTTTGTTTTATGTTTTGGGTTTTTGGCCGCGAGGCATGTGGGATCTCAGCTCCCTGACCAGGGATCGAACCTGCACCCTCTGCATTGGAAGGCGAAGTTTTAACCTCTGGACTGCCAGAGAAGTCCCAACATCACCAAATGTTGACTTTACTCACCAGAAGGGTACATTTTTAACAGGATTGAACCTACATTGACACATCATAATCACTCAAAGTCCAGAGTTTGTCTTAGGGTTCATTCTTGGTATTGTACATTTACGGGTTTGGATGAATGTATAATGACATATATCCAACATGATGGTCTTGTACAGAGTATTTTCAATGCCCTAAAAATCCTCTGTGCTCCAGCTATTCATCTCTTCACTCCCCACCCTCCCCCTTTACCCCCTGAAACTATTGATCTTTTTATTGTCTCCATAGTTTAGCCTTTTCCAGTATGTCATGTAGTTGGAATCATACAGTATTTAGCTTTTCCAGACTGGTTTTTTTCACTTAGCAATATGCATGCAAGTTTTGTTCATATCTTTCCATGGCTTGATAGCTCATTTCTTTTTGGCACTGAACAATAGTCTGTTGTCTGGATGTACCACAATTGATTTCTCCATTCACCTACCAAAGGCATCTTGGTTGCTTCCACGATTTGGCAGTTATGAATATGTAACATGCATTCTTTTATTCCATCCTTAAATGAGTCTAATAAATAGTGTCCCTACTTTATAGGTGAAGTAAAAAAGTGTAGAAACTGAGTGTAGGGGAGATTAGTGACTTTTCCAAGGATACCCATTTAGGAAATATTAGACCTGGAGTTTGAATCCTCATCTCTAATGCTCTTCCTTCATATTCCTTTTCTTTTTCTCCACGAACATTTATTGAGCATCTGCTCAGTAGTAGATACTGTAATACACACCATGGGGATACAAGGCTGCCTGCCTACTAGAGCTTTCCTCTCAGATGCTCAGTAGGATATATGCCAAATTCTACCATGGACGGTATGATGTGGTAAACGCTGGTTGGCTATGGCAGACCTGAGTGTTCCATGAGTATAACGAATGTGGTGGGATGGCGGGGGAAAGTGGGTGATGCTTCTGACTGAGATGATCATGGAAGAGTCAGTAACTGTGCTAAATCATGACAGGTGACAATGGGGTCAGAAGTGAGTTAGAATGCTTCTTGGTTTGAAGTAACAAAAACCTAATTCAAAGCAGTTTAAGAGAAAAGGAGAGGGAGGGAATTATTTGGCTGACATAACTGGGAAATCTAAGAGGAAAGCTGGTTCTAGTTTGCTATCAGTCAAGGGGCTCAAATGATAGAATCCTGCCTCTGTTTCTCCTGCCATCTTATGGCTCTGCTTTTCCCTACTTGACATTATTCCTCAGATTTTTCTCCTTTTGAGAGGCAGGCAAGATGGTCTGGCAGCCCTAAACTCATGTCCTTCCAATTAAGAAGCATCACAGGAATGGTAACTCCAGTGGAAAAGTCAATGGAGGACTCTGGATGGCTTGGCTTGGGTTATGTGTCCATACCTGAAGCCATTACTATGGCCAGAGAGTGGGTTATTCTTTGTGGGTTATAGTCTGGTGGTGGGGTTAGCTCAGGATAAGCCCACCTGAATACCATGGAATGGGTGGCCCATAAGAAAGAGGAATTCTGTTAGCAAAGATGTGTGAAAGGGTCCTGAGATTCAAAGTCCCAAATACTCACCTTAGGAACCACTCCTGGGAGGAGAAACAGCATTTAAAAAGGCCTGGATGTTGATAGATATGTGAATAGTACAAAATTAAGAGGTAGTTTTCAAAAGTAATTTAGGGCCAAACTACAGAGTCTGTAAGTGTCATGCCAGAGATCCAGACATAGAAAAGATTTTCTCATCGTCAAGTCTCTGAAGAGGAAATGGTTAACACACATCCTTGTCTTGCCCTCTTTGCTTCAGGTACACTGAACTCTTAGACTTTTTTGAACACTCCATGCCTTCTATTTATTCCAGGACAGTGTCTGCAGTTCCATTTCCTCTCCCTGAAATCGTTTTCTCCTTCTTTGCTTGTACAACTCCTGCTTGGATGTCTTACTTAGAGGTCATGGCCTCCAGGAAGCCTTCCCTGGGCACCATCCCCAATGGATTAGATGCTCCCAAAGATTTCTGTACACATACTTAATTGTCCTGTATATGCCTGTTTACTTGTCACTTGCTCCCGTGTATTCAGTGCTTACGATATGCCAAGTTGATAGTGTTCTTATCCTCATTTCACATACAGGGACATTTGTGGCTGTGGGATTGGGAAGAAAGACAGGTCTCCCTCATTATCACATGACAGTAACCTTGTAATTCTTGACCTGTCATTTTAGAAGTTCAGCCCTTTCAACCTGGGTCCTCTTCTGAGCTCAGGAAGAGAAACGAGGCCACACAGTAGTTAGGGGGACACCATGGCATGTTGGAAAGGCCCTTGGACTTGGGATCAGAAGAAGCGAGTTTGAATCATGCTGTAGTGGAGCCTCAGTATCCTCTTCTGGAAAATGAAATCGATAATACTTGCTCAGCCTATTTCTATCCTCTTCATGAGGATGATATGACACTGTGGATATTAAAGTGCTTTGTCGGTACAAAGCACAGTGCGTGTGGAGGAACTGCACGCATTAGGCAGTGGAGGTAATCAGTTCAGTTCCCTCTCCTCCCGCCCCCTTTACAGGATCCTCCAAGAAGGGGGTGGGGTGGGGGAAGGCAAAAGAAAGAGCCTCGGGCTTCCCTGGTGGCGCAGTGGTTGAGAGTCCGCCTGCCGATGCAGGGGACACGGGTTCGTGCCCCGGTCCGGGAAGATCCCACGTGCCGCGGAGCTGCTGGGCCCGTGAGCCATGGCCGCTGAGCCTGCGCGTCCGGAGCCTGTGCTCCGCAACGGGAGAGGCTGCAAAAGTGAGGGGCCTGCGGACCGCAAAAAAAAAAAAAAAAAAAAAAAAAAAAAAAAAAAGAAAGAAAGAGCCTCATTAGGAAGAAGGAGCTATTCCCCAGAATCGTAAATTCTATCTCAAGACCTTAACAGACTGCAGAATTGTTATCTGAAGACTGGAAGTGATTTAGCAAAAAATAAAAACTCCCCCTCCACTGCAGAAAGCATCCTTAAAGATCTTATGTATGATTTCCTAAAGCTGCGTGGCATCTTTTCAATTCCTTCACAGAGCCAGGTGGCCCAGCATGCTGATGAAGGGGAGGGTTGGCTGAGGCTTAAAAGGAGAAAAATCCAATTATTTTGCCTTGGGAAAAAGGAATTCTGGGGATTTGAGATCACTGGAGCATAATTGGAATTCGAATAAACTGAGTTTTTTGAGGGGTGTTGAAGGGATGGAAGTATAGTTTCCCAAGCCAGCTGTGGGAATGACTCCAAAAGACTTTGTCATCACACCAGTCTTTTGCTGCCTGGAATTTTCCACAGTACAGGTTTACTTGTGGGCAACTGGAGGCAAAATGGGAAGGAAGTTAATTTCAAAGCTCCCAGGTCCTTTGGCTGAACAGGACCTTCGCTGAGGGTTGCCAAAAGCCTGGCTAGAGCTCAGCAACCCTGACTTCTATGTCTACCCTTTAAATCTGAGAACCTTTGGGTGCGTGGTCTGGAAGGAACTTTAATGGTCATATAATCCCATGACACAAAAATGAAATCCAGAGAGAAGGACTGTCCCAAAGCCAGGTATCTAGGAATGAAATCGTGGGATCGTACCTCCAGAAACTTAGAAGTTGTCAATTTAACAGCCCTCTCTTCACAGAAGTCACAACATTATCCCAGACAGATGATTGCTGGTTTCTGGTTGGATGCATAGAGCAAAAGAGAGCTCACCAGCTCATGAGATGACCCATCACATGGTCAGACAGCCAGGCTGGTTGGAAAGTTCTTCCGTACATGAAGCTGAAAATGCTGTCTGCTTAACATCCAGTGAGAACAGGGGTCCTTAGGGGCTTTTTTGTTGTTGTTTGTGTGTTTATTTTGAGCAGAGGTGCTCTATCACCTTGTACAAACCACTTCAGCTGTCTGAGGTTTAATTTTCTCATCCGTGCAAAGGGGCCTCTGGTAGTTAATTCCTGATAGGAGTGTTGTGAAAATTCAATGAGAGTTCTTAGAGAGCATTTGGATCAGAATCTCAATGACTGTTTTTTTAATATCATCTGTAAAATGGGGATACTTAACAGAGTTTCTGTGGGTATCACCTGAGATATTTTATGTAAAGCACCGAGGAGATGCTTCACATAGAGAAGGTCATAAACACATTTCCTTTCTTAGCATTGTCTGTCTTTGTACATGATTGCTTCTGTGCTTGTCTTAGCTACCAGATTAAACGTTCAGCTTCTTGAAGACAGGGTTCATATCTAGTTCTCCTCTGTGCTCTCGAAAAGCCAAGTCTCTAAAACGAATGAATGCAGGAAGTTCATGTGTAAAACCTCTTCAGTCCCAGGTCCCCACATCACCTCTGCATGAGGCCACAGTCAACCCAGTAAAAGTCAGTGTCTCAGGGGAAACTGAGTCTCTACTGTGTGTCGTGTAGACCTTCAACAACACTTCTCAAAACTCCCTTTCCTCTTTCTCAAGCCTCCACTCCTTTTATTTCTCAAAATTGTCTTAAAGACCCCAGTTTGAGTATTTTATTTTTCTTTCTTTCCTTGTCCCTACTTCTCATTATAACATAAATTGATACCTTTTTTAGTTTCTCTTTTAGTTTCTCTTCTGCTCCCCACTAATTAAATTTTCCACTTATTCATTCCTTTAACAAATATTTTGAAAGGCACTGCTCTGGGCACTAGGGAGAGAGAGGTGAATGAGACAGACAAGGTTCCTGCTCTCCGGTAGAGCTTACATTGTAGTAGAGGAGAGAGAAAATAAATACAAATAAATGACTACTACAATTTAATAATATGATGCCCATAATGAAGTTATATGATATTACCTTGGGGCAGATATTACCTACATAGAGTGTGCAGGGGAGGCTTGTGTAAGAAGGTATCAGTTGAGTTGAGGCTTGAAGGACAAGGGTTTAATCATATTAAACCCTTAAAGATCTGGGGGAAGAATACTCTAGACAAAGAGAAGAGCAAATGCAAGGGTCCTGAGGTAGAGATGAGCCTCTCTTTTAGGTCACTGGGTCTCAAACTTGAGCATGCCTCAGAATCACCTAGAGGGCTTGTTAAATCATAGTTTGGTAGTCTGATCCCTGGAGTTTCTGTTCAGTAAGTCTGGGTGGGGCTGGAGAATTTGCTTGTCTAACCAGTTTCAGGGGATGCTAATGCTTCTGGGCCAAGGATCACACTTTGGGAACCTCCAGTTAGAGAAGCAGAAAGTCAGTATGGATGGAGCTGAGTGAGGAGACAGGTGGTAGGAATCAAAGACAGAGAAGCAGGTGAAAGCCAGATCACAAAGCAGGGCTTTGTAAAACACAGTAATGAGGTTGGATTTTCTTCAGAGGGCAATGGGAAGCCATAGGTTTTCTGAAGGTGTTCTTAGTAGGAAACTGACTGGATTTTTAAAATGTTACTTTGGCTGCTCCGTGGAGAGTAGATTTTAGCCGACAAGAGTGGAAGCATCTGACAGATGGATGTTGCAGGGGAACCAGTGAAAAATGACAGAGTCTTGGCCTTGGGATGGTCACAGGGCACATGCTGCACGGAGAGCTGACTGCACTTGGAGTGGGGTAGGGTTTCTCAACCTAGACGCTCTTGACGTTTGGGGCTGGATAATTCTTGGCTGTGGGATAATTCTGTCCTGTGCATTACAGGATATTAGCAGCATCCCTGGCCTTTATCCACTCAAGGCCAGTAGCAACCCCTCCCAGATGTGACATTCGAAAATATTTTCAGACATTGCCACATATCCTCTGGGGGAAGGGACAAAATCAGCCGTGGTTGAGAAACCACGTCATTCATCTTTCTTTCATTTATTCAGTGAACGCCTACGATGCTAACAAATACCTACGTGTTGGGATTGTAGCAGGTGTCGGTATATGGCCGTGAACAAAACAGACCAAGTCCCTGCTGCCATGGAGTTTGCACATCTGGTAGAGAGAAAAGAGGTGGAAGATCACTGAGGGCCTCAGGGAGGGGGTGGTGTTTGAGCACTAACCATTCTCTCAGATCTCAAGCACAGAAATCTAAAAAGAAAAAGAGCTGGAATTCTCCCTGGGGGGGCGGGGGCGGGGAGTGGAGCTGGGGAGGAGCTGCATGTACAAGGACAACGTTTTCTTTAGCAGGTAGGGGATGTGGGGGAGGTAGGAGATGAGAGCAGGGGGAAGACGGAACGATTACGTGTTAATAATTTTGTCACACAGGCACGAATGAACTTTTGGAGACCAGAAATATGTAATAACTCTAAGTCAAATGTCAGTCTTTCTCTGCTACTAGCAGTGATAACATTAGCATACCCAGCCACTGTCACTGACATTCTAGATGGACCGTTGTATAGGTATTAATTGATGTATTTTTCTCCAGCTGAAAAAAAATAAAATGGGTCCAGAGAGGTTAAGTAACTTGTCTAAGGTCACACAGCTGGTGAGGAGCGTGGTCAAGCTTCCCACTCTCAAACCCACGGTGTTTTCATTAACTTTGGCCACTGAGAATCATTCTTTTTTGCCACTTCACTGGGGTGGGAGGTGGAGGGCTGTGAGATGGTGGGTGGGGATGGCGGTGTGGGGGGGGGATTTATACTATCTTTCTTTCATAATTATCTTGGAGAGAGAGACAGAGAGAATCAGAGCATGTGCCAGAGGAACTGACCTTGCAGGCCATGTCTCCTGAAGAGCCCAGGGCCAGGGAGCCATTGTCATCAGTGACATATATTTCTAGTGCAATTATCCCCTCGTCCTCTTACAACTCTCTCAGAAGTTCCTTCTGTGATCATTAAAACTGGCTCTGGGCTACAGCTTTGAAAGTGGCTGGAACCACCCAGGGCTGGATCGTGTCCTCGTTAAGCAGGGACAGCCTTCCAGGGACTTCAGCAGAATTTCTGCCTCGTGATAAATTGAGGGAAATGCCACTGGGCCATGCCAGTTATAGGTGGGTGCCTCTCAAAAGCGGTCCTTCTCTTTTGCTTTTAGAGAGTCTAAGATTTCTGGCTCCACTTAAGCTCAAAGGCAATTCTGTGTCTCACAGGGTCTGTCACGTGCCTGCTGGTCACCAGAGTGAGAGCTAAGAGAGGAGGCTGCATCGCCCCATGGTTCCCCGATGTGAGGGTCGGATGGTCTTGGTCTGCAGTCCTGCTCTGCCATGACTTCACGCGAGGCCCTTGAGCTCTCTGTGCCTCAATTTCCTTTTCTGAGATGAATAGAGGGTGACCATGGGGATTGAGGTGACATCATGCACATCAAGCATGGTGCACAGTGCCTGGGACTTGGTCGCACTAACAAATTATGTGTTCCTGTAGCTCTGGGCCAGGGATGCTTTACTGAGAGCTGGCCTATCCTTTCCCTGAGTCCTGCTCAGTCGCCAGCCTCCTAGAGCAAAGCAAAGGGAGCACGGGGGCTGTGAGAGGACAGTCACACAATCCTATGAGAGATGGGTGAGTCTGCACTGAGCCTTAGTTTTCTCATCCATGAAATGGGATGATAACGACAACGTTCATTTGTTCATTCATGCATCCATTCACTCATCCCTCTCTGAGTGCCTCATTCTGCCAGGCTCTAGGATGCAGCCACGAACCAGAGAGATGACAGGCCTTCATGGAGTTTACACTCTAAAAGGGCAGCCTTACAATAAACAAGTAAACACAGAATGAGTTTATAGACTTATGATCAGTGCTCTGAGAGAATTAAAATAGGATAATGTGACAAAGGTACCTGGGAGGAATGTGCTTTAAATAGAGCGGTCAGGGAAGGCCTCTTCGAGGTGAGGCATTGGAGGGAGCCCCATGCTGAGGATCCAGTTTTGAGATGGAAGGGGTTAGGGATAGATTCCAGGCAGAGGGGAGAGCAAGTGTAAAGACTCTAGATGATGAAAAGACTTGGCTTGTTTGAGGAACATGTGGTGGTGGGTGTGATTGGGAGAGGAGTGAGGAAGCAGGAAGGACAGTAGAGGGAAGTGAGCCTTTAGGATTCAATGCAATCAGCTGTGTGAATGGCTCTTTACAAACTGTAAAGCACTGACCACAGGGAGTCAGGGTGATCGATATGGCAAGAGAGCCTGCTAGGCCCAGCTGGAACCACCAGCCCAACTGGGAGATTAATATGGGCCGAAGGGTCTTAGAACCTGGAGGAAGAGGAAAGCAAAGAGGGATGAGGAGAGAGGAGGGTGGATGGGCTGCTACTCCCTGGGCATCCATGGTTCCCTGGGCTTTGTGCTAAGAGTGTTTCTTCCCATTTCATCTTCCCAGCCACCCTGGGTAGCACAGATGAGGGACTTAACCACGGAGAGGTTTAACGATGCTCGGTTCATAGACTAAGTTGGATTTGAACCTAGATTCTTAGGATCCCTGAGGGAGGGCTTGCAACTTTTGCAATACACTGCTTCCTACTTCAAAGCCATGGCTCTTGGTCAAAGGGAGGCTGCTTTTCCTACAGTCTGCCTGGGCCAGGCACTCTTTTTGATAGTCTGTGAAGGAGACAAACTTAATCCAGGTGGCCCTCGGGGCTGATAAGGGATGTTAGTCCTGTTGGTCCCAGCTGCCTTGGGGACTGTGTAATGATCATGATTGGTCCAGATCATCAGAGACATGAGACGTGAGGAATCCAGGATTCACGTGAAAGCCAACAAATGGCCCAGCCTCTCCCCTTCATCTTGTAACAGTCCACTAAGGCCTTGGGCTTTCAATGAGAACTTAACTGCTTGTGAAATCTGACCCCCAAGACATAGGCACTTGCTTGAGAATCTCAAATGTACGTCTTGTATCTCAGGGCCTGGAGGAACTTACATCTCATTCCTGCATTCTGTTGACAGGCCTTCCAAGCAGGTTACTCAATTGGCTTGCTCAGTACCACTGACGGGGGTCTCACCACCTCTTTGGAAGTTTGCACATGTTGGCCCTGAGAAAGTTCTTTACACTAAGCAGAAACCTGGTAACCATCACTTGTTGGCTTTAGTTCTGCTTCTGAGAACTCACAGAGCAATTCTGGTCTCTATTCCCTATGATAATCCTTCAAGTGTTCTTTAGAACACTCTCCAGACCTAATAAGCCCAAGTTTTTCCATATTGTAGACTTCAGTCTCCTCACGATGCTATTTAAAGCTTGAAGGTAATTTTCAGAGTGAAGATTCTAGAGTCAAAGACCAAGTTTCACACCCTGTTCAAGTCATTCGTGTGTGTGTGTGTGTGTGTGTGTGTGTGTGTGTGTGTGTGTATGTGAATTAACATTTGCAAACATGTATCAGGGCTGGGTGGGTAGTGGCCGGGAGCCTGAGCACCTGGGAGGCTATCAAGGTCCATCTCTGAGGTCAGAGCTTCACACCCAAAATCTGACTTCACCCTCACAACCCTGTGAGAGTGACAAAATCTCCTCTCCCCATTTCATACCCAAGGAACCTGAGACTCAGAGACGATAATTGCTCGCTCAGATCACACAGCTAGTGTTTGAGTTTTGGTTTTTTTTTTTACATCTTTATTGGAGTATAATTGCTTTACAATGGTGTGTTAGTTTCTGCTTTATAACAAAGTGAATCAGTTATACATATACATATGTTCCCATATCTCTTCCCTCTTGCGTCTCCCTCCCTCCCACCCTCCCTATCCCACCCCTCTATGTGGTCACAAAGCACAGAGCTAACCTCCCTGTGCTATGCGGCTGCTTCCCACTAGCTATCTACCTTATGTTTGGTAGTCCAAAGAAGATATACAGGCTGCCAACAAACACATGAAAGAATGCTCAACATCATTAATCATTAGAGAAATGCAAATCAAAACTACAATGAGATATCATCTCACACCAGTCAGAATGGCCATCATCAAAAAATCTAGAAACAATAAATGCTGGAGAGGGTGTGGAGAAAAGGGAACACTCTTGCACTGCTGGTGGGAATGTGAATTGGTTCAGCCACTATGGAGAACAGTATGGAGGTTCCTTAAAAAACTACAAATAGAACTACCATATGACCCAGCAATCCCACTACTAGGCATATACCCTGAGGAAACCAGAATTCAGAAAGAGTCATGTACCAAAATGTTCATTGCAGCTCTATTTACAATAGCCCGGAGATGGAAACAACCTAAGTGCCCATCGTCGGATGAATGGATAAAGAAGATGTGGCACATATATACAATGGAATATTACTCAGCCATAAAAAGAAACGAAATTGAGCTATTTGTAATGAGGTGGATAGACCTAGAGTCTGTCATACAGAGTGAAGTAAGTCAGAAAGAGAAAGACAAATACCGTATGCTAACACATATATATGGAATTTAAGAAAAAAAAATGTCATGAAGAACCTAGGGGTAAAACAGTAATAAAGACACAGACCTACTAGAGAGGCATGGACATATATAGTGCTTCAGTTTTAAACGAAGTCTCCCTGATCTTTAAAGCCTGACCTAACAGTTAACATTACAGAGGGTAGGATTCTGCATCTGTAGATAAGAGTAAATAATAACGCCTCCTTCCCGGATGCTGGGATGTTAAAAGGAAGTGGTGCAGGAAAAGTCTTATGAAAATCCCAAAGCACTATAGATTTTACTTCTTTTCTTTCAGTTTGTCTCTATTCTCCAGAGTTGAGAGACTGCTTTTGTTTTAGTGAAGTTTCCTTGGGTTGCAAAAATAGATCCCAATTTCGGTAGCAAAAAGGGAAATGTACATACAGGTCCTAGGGAAGTTTACAGAATCCAAAAGAATCAACTAACCAAGACTCAGAGTCAGCGAGACCAGGGACAGTCTCTCTCAGCAGCAGGATTTCTAAAAGTTGATTCTGAAATTTTGACTTTAGCACAACTCAACTGCAATGCATCCCAGTCTCTGTGTCTCGGGTCAAAATTTCCAGTTCTTGCTAGAGAGATAGCTCAGCTTAGCCAAGGTGTGAAGTCACGTGGGAGAGACATCACCATTGGGAACACACCCTGAGAACTGGAGGCAGCTTGTCCCCAAGTTCCAAAAAAATGGGTGGTTCTAAGGCATTCCTCACGGAAGTGTTCGACTTATAGCAAGTCATAGTTTGTTTGTTGTTAACATTTGCCACTAGAAGGAGGATGCTTTAGGGCAGGAAACATGTCAGTCTGTTCACTTCCAGTATTAGCTTCAGGCATGACACCTAACATATGGTACTAACTCCATAATAAGTGTAGAAAAAAATGAATAAGTGTTTGGATCTGGATACAAGTGAAGTCACCAGTTCTCTCTCCTCGTCCCCTTCAATAATTCATCTAACATTATTTATTGAGTGCCTACTATGTGTCAGCAACTGTTCCAAATATTTGGCTACAGCAGATTTTGCTTTTGTTCACATTCTCTCTCTCTCTCTCTCTCTCTCTCTCATATCTCTTCTCCGTGTATGTTTCTCTTTTTCTCTCCCATTGCAGACTTTCTTAGTGCAGCAGGAAAGATGGCTATCTGTGGCCCCTGATACAAATCTTTCCATCTTCAGTACATTAAAAAAAACGAGAACCTTACCCTGCTAGGTAATCATTTTTGGGGGGATGGGGGGAAAGGAGTTTGATTGGGCCGCTACAGGGCCATTCACTGGACCAGAGGAAAGGGACACTATAAGTGGCTGGTCTGGGTCCCATAGTAGAGGGCACGGGGCAGGACTGGTCCAAAGATGGGTAGCTCTTCTAGAATGATCTGACTGGAGTGGAGAGTAGTGACTCTTCTAAGGGAGGTGGACAAATAAAAACAGCAGATGTCCACTCCAGGAGCCTGTGAATACAGGGCCTTTCTCATGCCTGATGCCAGAGGACACATTCATCTTCACCCTTTCTCAGCACATGGACTTCTCAGTGTAATCAAGACCCTATCAAGAATTGATCATCACATGTGTTGCCAGCTGTAGACAAAATATTTTTATTACTTTTCCTGGGACTTGGATAAATAAGTCAATTCAGCCAATATTTGTGGAGCACCTTCTATGTGCATACAACGTGTAAAAAAAGCAAGGATAGAAATCCAGAGAGGAAAACCCCTGACATATGGGCAGTCTGAATATGAAATATGCTTGAGTTCAAAGAAAACATGAGCTACAACTAACATCTAACTTAGACCTGAGGAAAAGCAATCATTTCAGAAGATGTGGAAGGAAGGAAGTGATATTGAGTGCCTGCTATGTGCTGAGTTTTGTTCTAGGTGCCTTCATGTATTCATTCATTTAGTAAATCTCTCGAGTTGCCTACTCTGTGTAGATTGCTGAGATACTGTAATGAACTAAACAGACAAAAATCCATGCCTTTATGAAGACTATGTTCTGATGGGGAAGGACAGCCAATAAGTAAAATTTATAAATAAGTAAATTATATAGTCAAATAAAGGGGATATGAATAATAGAGAAAAAGCAGGAGAGGGGGATAGGTCATGCTGGGGAGAGGGGTTGCAGTTTTAAATAGGGTGTTCAGAGAAGATGAGTTTTCAGCAAAGACTTGAAGGTGAGAGGTGTGTCTTAAAGATGGCAAGGGGAAGGGCTCCCAGGCAGAGTGAACAGAACAGCAGGTGTCAGCCCTGGTGTGGGAGCCTGGGTAGGGTGTTTGGGAGACAGTAAGGAAGCCGCTGTCACTGGAGGGGTGTCAAGGAGGGAATGAAGGGGAACAGAAGATGAGTTCAGATACATAATGGCGCAGGACGGCTGATGGGAAGATCCCTCTTGGCCTTGCCAGGCATGGGAAAGACTTTGGCCTTTACTTGGAGGCCTTTGAGCAGAGGAGTGACATGATTTGACCCACATCAGTCATGCCAGTCAGCATTCTCAAGGACCCTAAGAGTTTGGTACCATGGGCTCTGGTTTGTGGAGAGGAATTAGAAATAGAGAGGGTAGGGACTTCACTGGTGGTACAGTGGTTAAGAATCTGCCTGCCAATGCAGGGGATGTGGGTCCCATCCCTGGTCCGGGAAGATCCCATAAGCTGCAGAGCAACTAAGTCCGTGCGCCACAACTACTGAGCCTGCGCTCTAGAGCCCGCGAGCCACAACTACTGAAGCCTGCGTGCCTAGAGCCCGTGCTCTACAACAAGAGAAGCCACTGCAATGAGAAGCCCGTGCACCACAACAAAGAGTAGCCCCTGCTCGCTGCAACTAGAGAAAGCCCGCGCGCAGCAACGAAGACCCAATGCAGCCAAAATAAATAAATAAATAAATAAATAAATAAATAAGTAAATTTCAAAATAGAGACGGTATATAACTTTTCCAGCATCACACTGCTAGTAAATTTCAGAGCTGGGTTGGGTTTCAAATGCACATGTTTCTGATAACAGTGCTCTTTCCATTAGACCACACCGCCTCCCTAGTCCTTGCACTCTCATGTAGTTGCAGCTAAAACATAAAAACCCATCTGGTCTGTCTTTTAAATTTTATATGGTAATTGTTTTTTTTTTTTTTTTAGGTACGCGGGCCTCTCACTGCTGCGGCCTCTCCCGTTGCGGAGCACAGGCTCTGGATGCGCAGGCTCAGCGGC